>NC_051178.1:163113753-163150569 GCF_013339695.2 Rhipicephalus sanguineus | reverse complement strand
TGTTTTGCAGCATTATTATACTTAAGGACCTACCTGAAGATACTTGCTCTCTTACACGGAATCGCGCAATTAATCGGCTGCCTTCAGCTACGCATTTGTTCAACCCTCAGGGCCCCGCCGCTGTCCCGCTGCACCGAAGACAGGAACCTGCTGAAGTCATCGGTCAGCACCTGTGCAGAACAGGTGTGCGACTGCGTGGCTTCGGGCGATGGCGACGTCAAGAAGTGCATGTGCAGTGCCATCGAGGGATTCGTGTCCACCTGCAAAGCAGCTGTGCGAAGCCAAATTGCGTCAGAATGGAGACTGTCTCTTGGATGCGGTGAGCAACAGTTGGTACTTGCTGTATATCGGGCCGTCATCGTTCGTGCACGCGAGGGCTGCACTGCTGGTCTGAACCGTCGTATAGTTGCATGAGACAGCGTGCGGAAGAAGGCGACTTGCTTCCTGAGCTCGTTGAGTGCGTATCCAACTGCATGTATATCTCAAGGTGCACCGAGCGTATGCATCGCATGCGCGTTTGCCCCTGCCGTGTACCTAGCATATGCTGAACCTTCGTTCGAAATGCCCGTGCTGGAGAAGGACACGTAGCTTCGTAAACGGTCAGAAGCTTATGCGGAATCTTCCTCTCGTCGAAATTACTGCTTGGCTTTTTCTTTTGCTGTGCACTTGTTTGGGTCTGTTGATTATATATAGCGTTGATTATATATGTAGGTCACTCACATTCGCACTGGCAGATGAGCACGAACTTTGTACCGATGTATTTACCAATGCTGTTTCATTTCGCGCTTTCCACGCTTGTCAATGGTAAGAGATGCCAAGAGACGTTTTGCTCACGTTAACTGTAGGATCGGCAAGCCGTGAACTGAACGGCTGATTATAAGAGTTTCATCGAATGTACGGAATGCAGCGTTACGAAATCAATACGCTCGCTGCAGCATATAACCAAGGTGCTTTTGCCGCTGAGGCTAGAAATTGTGAATTGATTTTTGCTATATATAATGGCGAAACAGGCCGCTTACGACGCCCGATTTGTAGAGGTATAGCTGTTGTCGTTTTGCTACGGGGCTGTCGAGTGAATATACCTTAAGTTCCGATGAGTGTGTACAAGCGTTGCATCGGTAATGATGTGCGCCCACGCAATGTCCGCAGCACCCGAGTGTCCGGCCGGCATGGAGTGGCGCGAGTGTGGTCCTTCGAGCGAGTGCGAGCCCACGTGCGACAACGTGCATCGCAGCAAGAATGCCGCCGACGAATGCCCCGAAGAGTGCGTGGCCGGCTGCTTCTGTCCACTGGGAATGGTTCGCAGAGGGGACGCCTGCGTGCCTCCAAGCATGTGCCACGACTGTGAGTCCCGTTTATTGTGTTCTCTCCTTCTGCACTTTTTTTCCTTTTCTGTGCTAGAGTATGTCGCAATCACAATCTGCGTTGAACTCCCAATCGCAGTCCCAATAGACCAGAACACAGCGAATTCCATGCGCATCGCCATATTTGCATCGCGCGTCGCGCCGTCTATCGCACACGCGACGAAACAACACGCGCGGGCTGCCACGCCAGCAGACGCTACACAGAGCAAACGTGAAACTTCCGAAACTCAGCCCGTCGGAGAGCGTGTTTCGCGTCTTTTCTAGCCTGGACATTTTCGCTGATTTTATTGGAACATCAAGAACATCTTCCTCGTGCAAGTCCACAATGTATACAGTACGTGCTGAGTGGGCTGCGGAAGCAACCTCGTCAGATACGTACGCTGTTACATTTGTAAAAAAAAAAAAAAAAAAAAAAAAAACGTTCTCGCTGTAGTACGCGTGAATCGTAATTGCAGTGCAGCTCGCGAAAGAGTGAAACGATGTTTTGTTGCCCCATATTACAAGTTGTGCACAAAGTTTTGTGAAAGCTCATCATTTCAGCATGCATCGCGTAATAATTAGAGTACGCTTTACGGGTAGTTTCGCGGAACGTAATTTTTGTTTCACGGGCGCTCTTACAATAATGCGTCTTGCTCACAAAAGCGTGCTATCAGAGAGTATAACCTGAAGTATCGTTCAGTGATCCCTTTTGGAAGCTACCTGCGCTATTTTATTCTTGTAACGATGGCGCTTTACAAGCGAAACTGTGCTACTCTTAGTTAAGCCGGTTAGCTACGCCTGCGACGTAAAGGACACTGGTGCGAGTACTGTTTACTTACGTGCCAATATATGTATTATGTGCAGCTGGATGCCTCGTGTCCAAATAAATTTGGGGACGTCAAACACTGAAATGAAAGCACGAAATTCTGGCCAGCTGTTGAGGAGCACCGTGCCATTTATTACCTTTTGAAGACGAAATCTCGAAGGCGTGGATGCCATCAAAAGCAGTAAAGCTTAATACTACGTTGAAAGTGGCAAAGCATGCTGATTGCTTGTGCTTTAAAGCACTACCTTGCCCTAGATTTTCGTCAAAGGAAACGCTCAAAGGTATGAAGTGCACCCCCACACAAAGCTCACGCCTGCCTTCAACCCAGCTGCGTATCACGCAAATTAGGTTCGCAAAATGAAATAGGTGGGCATCACACTGCAGAATACACGCTGTTAGTGTACTTACTCGCGCATTTTCACTCGGCTCCTAGTTTTTTTGCTTGAATCACAGTTATCCACTCGCGGCGAAGCTGAAAACACCGCACCGGCACTATTTCCGTGGCGCGTCGTAATCGTCGCAGACAACGCTAATATCCTCTTGTTGCGCAGCTTGTTTTGGCATCCAAAGACGACGCAGTAGTGCCCAGACGAGCTCTTATACGCTGAAGCGGCGTGAACGGGTACTTTTTCGCACTTTAAAGCCTCAGAACTGCAGCTTGCCCTGTTTACTTGGTGCAGCCCGCGCGCGCCTTGGCACCCGCGCAGCCCGGCGTCTGGGTGCGAGACAGGCGTGCTCTGGTGTATATCGCATTCCCAACGGGAATGGGAAGCGGCACAGGCATGTGAAGTGACGGTTTCTTCAATTACACATTAATATACTCCGACTTATCCGTCGTGCCGCATTGACCACAAGCCCCAATATCCGCGTTTACGCAGGCGTCTGTCGAGGCCACGGCGATCCCAACTACATCAGCTTCGACGGCCGCACGTTCGACTTCCAGGGCAACTGCAGCTACGTCCTGGCGCAACACATCTCGGGCGACAAGTCGCTCGACTTCCAAATCGTGGGCGTCAACGTCGAGTGCCCCGAGGAACCCCGTACGACCTGCACGCAAGGCATCATCATCAGCTATGGCGACAACCATGTCAGGGTCTCCAGAGGACAGAGAGTACGTGCCGCGACAATGTTCCTCATACTACTACCTACAGGTGTTTTTTATTGCGATAGCAATTATATGCTACAGTCGAACCCGACTATATGGAACTCGGTTAAATCGAATTGTTCTTTATATCGAACTATTTTCGAACACGACAATGCTTAAACGTCAATGCATAGGAAAGTTCACGGCTACATCGAACAAAAATAACCAGAACTCATATCGAATATCAGGCAGTGCTATACGCCCCGAGAAGTTGGCTTTCCCTCACAAAGAATTGCTTTTCCCCACGGAAGAGGACTTTCCCGAAAGCAATCGGAAGACTGCCAGGTGTGATTAGGAGGGCGCCATGCAGAGCGAGTAGAAACCATCGCTTGCCATCGCGTGCTTTCTCCCGTGATTCCTCGTCGTCGATGTTGTCGTGCGGCGGTGTCGCCGTTCGCTTCTCAGCTCCCTTTGTTATCGCAATGACTGCCGTTAAACGAAATAACCGGGCTATTCTCCACGAAGCTGGCGATAATCAACGCAGTCGAACGCGGATAAAAGGCCGATAGTGCCGCTGCGTAAACCATCCCAAGAAACACTGTGAGTATGATACTGAAAACTGACGCCAATATTACGGACAAGGCGGCTGAGGCTTGCAGCGTCCGACGAGTACGCATAGCTGCGCTTGAAGATGTTAAGTCGCTGTATACATCGATACCGTATTTTCTAGCCTACAACCCGCCTCTGCATATAACCCTCACCACCAACTACAAACCGCGGAAAAATAAAAACTAAAGAACTTTCCCGCGTATTGCCGTAGGCCGCCTTCCTTGCACTATTGTGAAGCAGTGCCGTGAAGTCAACTTGCGCACCAGAATTAACGCCGAAAATAAGGTAAATTTCTTTAAACTTTTATGTCGAATTATACGATATATCAAAGTAATTCCCGTTTTTGAGCGAGTTTGATGTATCCTGTTTGAAGAAAATCAGCGCACAGAAAAACGAAGACTTCTTTGTCTTCGTTTTTCTCTGCGCTGATTTTCTTCAAATATGAATACGCACCAACTCTCCCAACTAGCTATCTTGTTACGATATATCCTGGTTCCACTGTATTATATAATATGCGCCGAGAGAAACTATACTCATAATGTCTAATTATATTGTGTAATTGAGGAATTATACTGTGTTTATGCAGTATACAGTATTTGTTTTATTATTTATCAAATACCCACAGCGCCTTCATAGGCATTACAGCGGGGGGGGGGGGGGGGGCAGGGGCGTAGCCAGGGGGGGGGCTTATGGGGCTTCAGCCCCCCCCGAAATTTTTCGTGCTCTCATACACCACCAACCAGCGGCGTCACCCGGGTGGTGGGATTTATTGGGCTTCAGCCTGATTATCATTTATTTAATTATTTATCTTTTTATGACCCTCAAAATGTTAGCAGAAGCAAGTTTGATATCGGGCTCTACACAGATGGCTCAAAAGTGGATGATGACACAAAACATCAACTGCTAGCTTCTCCTTGGATTCCTCCGCCATGCTATATGTTTAAGTCTATGAACGATTTTAAGCAGAAACGAATGTTTACGTGGCTTGGCTGGACAGGTACCGATGGCTTAGCTTCTCAGCGCTTTAAGAGGGTGCGTTTTGCCGAGTGTGTGTCCTTTTTAGCAGAAGTGAGATTGGCAAGGGCCAACATGCGCGCACTAAGGCCCTCGTATCCAAGCCATTTCAAAAGTGGAAGCACGCCCTCGAAGTCTTCGGTGCACATGAAGTCACTAAATATCACACTGACGCTCATCTGGTAGCCGATAGTTTTCTTCAAACCTTCTCAGGATGTGTGCCCAGTGTTGTTGATCAGCTGGACCACGGCAGGCAAATTCAAATAAGAGAGATCCGAAGGAAGTTACAGCCTATTGTTGAGACAGTTCTCTTTTGCGGGTGGTAAGGTGTGGCTCTCCGTGGACATAGAGACAGTGGTCCCATGGATTCAAGCACAGCCTCCTCTACAAATACAGGCAACTTCAAAGAGCTGCTTCGCATGCGCGCGGATTGTGGCGACACAGATAAAAAAAAGCATTTGGAAAGTTGCCCAAATAAGGCCTCATATTTTAGTTTATATGTACAAAACCACATTATAGAAATCTCTGCTGCAATCATCAAGGAAAGCCTAGTCGCAAAAGTAAACGCTGCAGGCTGCTTCTCCGTACTTGCTGATGAAACGACGGATGTTGCGGGTATCGAGCAGCTTACTCTTTGTGCAAGGTACCTTAATAAGGATGCGAACGGAATCGAAGAAGTGTTCTTAGGCTTTGTGCCAATTCACGACCAAATGGCCGGGCCCTGGCCGACACCATCATAAGGCTCCTTATAGAAATGGGAATTAACATGCAGCATCTCCGTGGTCAAGGCTACGGTGGTGCAAGTTCGATGGCCGACAAAACGAATGGTGTTCAAGCTGCTGTCCGTGAGAAATATCCAGCCGCACTCTATGTACTCACTGCGCGTGTCACTCCCTTTATCTAGTTGTGTGTGCAGCATGCTCCATCACAGACATTCGAAACTGTTTTGGGACTCTGAAGGCGACGTCAGCCTTTTTCCGTAAATCTTCTAGCCGCTCACACGTTTTGCGAAAAGTGATAAGTTTGAGCTGTCCTGAGCCTACAAGGCAGCGCCTTTTGGGACTATGCGAAACGCGCTGGGCCGAGAAGCACGATGCAGTGCTTTCATTTGTGAGCCTCTTTGAGCCGTTGATCGCAGCACTAGAGGAGATTAGGTTTAACGGAAATGGCGAAAGTCCAGTGCAGGCAAACAGTCTAATGTTGGCACTCTTTTCACCAGCGTTCCTTGTAAGCCTGCATGTGACGGAACACGTGTTAGCACTGACTTTGCCACTGTCAAAGAAGCTGCAGACGAGGAGTATCGACATGAGCGCTGCCATTGACGACATAGAAGTGATACAGCAGACAATTGAAAGTGACCGCAAGAACACGAATGTTTCTTTCTCAAAAATATTTGCACAAATGCAGGCATTGGCAGAAAAACTGAATGTGGAGATCACCAGCCGTCGAGCCGGTGTCCGGAAGCAAAACCTTGGGAGCAATGCATTCGAAAGTGCGGAAGAATATTTTCGCAGAACCCTGTTCATTCCGTTCATGAAGCACGTACTAGCCCAGTTAAACCAACGGTTCGAAAAGCACAGGACACTTCTAAAGGACTTTTCATTAATTGTATCATCCGCAATACCACCAATGCAAGATGATCGGGAGAAAGGAGCAGAAAATCTCCTGACCGTTTTTGCGCATGACGTCGAAACGAGGGCTGGTTTTGGAGAACTGCGACTATGGTGGACAAAGTGGGCGAACAAAGCAGCAAACCAGAGCCCCGGTACAGGAACCGATGCCCTCTCTCATTGCGACAGCAGGTTCTGTGCGAATGTGTACAAGCTACTCCGGATTCTAGTCACCCTTCCAGTGACCACTGCCAGCGCAGAGGGAACGTTTTCAAGTATGAGGTTACTTAAGAACTACTTACGCTCCACGATGTCTGAGGAACGCATGGTTGGCCAGGCACTTCTGTACGCCCACAGAAATGTCGACATCAGCGTGTCGGAAGTCATTGACCGCTTCGCTAAGCTTCCTCGCCGGGTCAACGTTGTCCTTTGATACCGAGCAGGACAAAAATCAGCGCAAACGAAAGGAAAAGACACTACTGTTCCAGAGTTCAGGTCAATGAGCCCGTAATTCTGACGCAATATTATTGTTCACCACCTTTTAAAGCCGTGAGGATTTTGTACCTTTTAGCAGTTAACACTGTGACCTAATATAAACATAAGAATACGGGCATCAGGTGGACATTACCAGCCAATCGACAGCTTCACCTTGTTCACTGAGAGGTCGGCATACGCGGCGTTACCAAACAAATTCAACTATTGGGAAGCCGTACTAACAGCATTGTTTGTTACTTTCATTTGTCGTTTTGTTCTTCATTGCTTTTTGAACTAGAAGCGGCAACCTTCCTTTAAATTGAGTGCACAATAGTGGTTCGCACTTTTAAAACAGTTTTGAAGTAGTTTCTTTCGTTATTTCTGCGCTCTTCCTTTATAGTTCTGTTTACATGGTGCGTCCGAGACAGCAGCTTGGCCCAAGGACATATCAGTGGGGCATTATGTAGAGTGATCATTGCTTATTTCCGTTTATTGATTGCATATTTAAATGTACATTTGTGAAGTTTTGCGTAAGCATACTGCGCACTGTTTCCGGTGACTTATATTTTGCCCGTATTCGAGGTGTACTTTCCCATTCTTGCTTTTCCCTGGCCGCATCATTTGTCCAAAAAGATGAACATTTTGCGTAAACAATCTGCATTAAAATCCTGGTTATTTCGTGGACTTCATTTTTTTGTTATCAGGCACCTCTTCAGTTCAAAGCTGATGCAGTTCCGAAGTTTACGTGATATTTGCCGTACCTGTTACACACACACACAAACACAAATATTGAAAAGATTGAAGACAGTTATTCCTGGAAAGATTTTGCGGGCATGCCAACATAATATTTTTACGAAAAAACACATTTCTTACTCGTTCTTAACAGAGGGCAGCATTCAAGAAGTGATTTGCAGCATCTAATACAAATTGTCACTGGTAATACATATTAATGGTAATACCAGTGACAATGTATGTACATGGTAATACATGTACATACCCACGCCGCTTTTGGAAAATTATGAAACCGGACGACAAAACCACAGTCTCTCTTTGTGACACTTCTGGATCCCCCGTTGCCGACTGCGACGTTCCATCCGTCAACTCTGCATTTTGTTCCGTCTTTACTAACGAACCTAACAACGAACTTCCTGATTTTCCGCATTTTGCTTTTCCGCCAATGCCAAAGATTGTATTCAATTCAGAGGGAATTGTAAAAGTTATTAACCAATTAAAGAACTCTTCGTCATGCGGTATAGATGGCATAAACGCCAAAATTCTGAAAAATACTAAACATGTATGCAGTTCCATATTCTTAATCATTTTTCAGCAGTCACCCGACACAGGTGAAGTCCCATTAGACTGCAGAGTTGGGAAGGTCTTTCCGGTCTTCAAGAAAGGTGACCGCTCATTTGCAGGTTACTACCGACCAATCTCGCTCACTAGTGTTTGTTCAAAGATCATGGAACACGTCATCTTTTCTCATGTTGCTACATTTTTATCATCCGTAAACTTCTTTCACCCAAACCAACATGGCTTTCGTAAAGATCACTCATGCGAGACCCAACTAACATTATTCCTGCACGACATTCACCTTCATATGGACCGTAACATCCCAATTGACACACTGTTCTTAGATTTTGAAAAAGCCTTCGATAAGGTACCCCACTCCCGTCTCCTTCAAAAAACCTCGCGTCTAAACCTTCATCGGCATGTTTTTAACTGGATTAAAGCATTCCTAACAAACCGTAAACAATTCGTGCATGTTAATGATCACTCCTCCGACCTCTCGCATGTCTTGTCCAGCGTGCCCCAGGGTATCGTCCTAGGGCCTCTTTTATTCCTAATATACATTAACGATATTCCGCTTTCCGTTGAATCTAACATCCGTCTTTTTGCTGATGATTGTGTCCTCTACCGCCCTATAAATAACCCCACCGATGTCTCCTCTCTACAGCATGACCTCTCACGCATTCAGCAGTGGTGTACCACCTGGTTGATGTCCCTTAATGCGAAAAAAACATTACTAATTTTTTTCCATCGTCGCCGAAACCACACGCCGGCTGCTTACACAATCAACAACTGTCATATAGCTGCTACTGACTCGATTAAATACCTGCGTGTCCATCTTTCGAGTAACCTATCTTGGGGTGACCATATAAATCACATAATTCACTCCGATAACCGCGCTCTCGGGTACATACGCCGTAACATTTCCATGGCACCACCTTCCGTTAAACTACTCGCTTATAACACCATTGTCAGACCAAACTTGAGTATGCAGGTGCTGTCTTTGACCCCCACCAAACTAATCATATCGAAATACTTGAGTCAGTACAGAACCGAGCAACCAGATTCATTGTTTCAGATTATTCCCGCTACTCGAGCGTCTCCGCCCTCAAATCCCAGTTAAATCTTTCTACCCTCGCTCTTCGTCGTCGTATTGCACGTCTCTGCCTTTTTCACAGATTCTTTTATTCAACCCCCCGTGACAACCACCTCATCCAGCCGGTCCATCGAGGTCATCGCACAAGTCATCCAAATGCTGTGATTCCGCCATGTGACCACACCAAATCATTTCAGCAGCCCTTCTTTTTGCGCACCACCCGAGACTGGAATGACCTTCCGAACGAAGCAGCAGTCATCCGCTATTTTGCGCGCTTCAAAAATGCCATCCAGGAAGCAGACTCAACCACATCCTAACATACACCTTCATCGATACCGCCATTTTATGACGCCCACCCCTCATGTAAAGTCCCATATGGGACCTTTGAGGATATAATAAATAAATAAATAAATAAATAAATAAATAAATAAATAAATAAATAAATGTTATTCATATACTTAGTCGTTCTAAAAATTCAATGAGGAGGTCGCGCTGCAACGTGAGCCCCCCCCCGAACAAAATTCCTGGCTACGCCACTGGGGGGGGGGATACATAAAGTACATAATACAAAAATACAGGTTACGTGCGTAAACAGAGAAACATGATCATAACTATACTAGTACATCACAACATGGTTATAGCTATACAATAACATCATGGAGCGCCTGGAAAAACGCTGCATTTGAACTTATCCTCGCAATGTCTGATGGTAGCCGATTCCAGGCTGTAATTGTACTGTTAAAAAAAAGGAATTTTATACATGGCACTTCTACAGAATATTTCTTTTATTTTTAAATTGTGGTCCCCTCTCCTAGACACGTATACAGAATATTTCTTTTATTTTTAAATTGTGGTCCCCTCTCCTAGACACGTAATCCGGGTCATGCAAATATTTCGTGCGGTCGATTCCCGTACGTGAATGGTAGATGTCATGGAACAATTTCAATTTATGAGTACAGCGTCGTTTTTGAAGACTGTCCCATCCAAGTAACTTTTTTGCCTAAGATACACTAAAGTGCCTTGAATAATTTTGAAAAACAAACCGCACTGCTTTACTCTGTATTCTTTCCAGTTTGTCTATGTTCGTTTGTGTCCAGGTATCCGAAAGCGTACTCGCGTGCTCAAGCACTGATCGTACACTGGAAAGATAAAGTAGATACCTTGCATTGACTGGAAATTGTTTGGAATTTCTTTTGAGGGATACCCGAGCACACGAGATGCTTTGGCAGTAACGTAGTCCATATGTCGTGTCCATGATTACTGTAATTGTAATCCATGATACTGTAATTGTACTGAGCAATTATACTGTATAATTGATATGAATGTGTAACAATAACTTATTAGGTCACATGCTATGCACATGTTTTGTTTTTAATGCAAACTTTCTTGCCAAATGTAACCAGGGCCGAAGCACTTGTTAAGCTGCTGGAAAGCGGCTTTTTTGCTCCGGTCCTGGCATTTTACCTTCATTTAGGGGCCAAATGCCAAATAAACTATGTGTCTATGTCTATTCCGTGTCGGCCGATTTTTACCGTCGGCGCCGGCGCCGCCGTGATGTTCCGTATAAGGTCCGAATCGATAGCATCGACCCGCTCGTTGTATGTTCTATGTGCGAGTTAAAGCGTTCGAGCGCTGAATTTGAACGCTTATCTAGCAGAGAGGAAACGCATTGGCCGTCTTTCGTTGCGCGAACAACCATGGGGTGGAGGGGCGGCTGCATGGTTCCGCACTTTGCTCAGCCGGGCGTGGTTGTGCGCGCCTACCTTTACAGGGATCTGCACACGGCCTGTGCTTTTCAGGGGCGTAGCGGGGCAAGGGGTGGGGGGTTCAACCGCCCTTTATGCGTGTGCGTACGTGTGTTGGTATGTATGCATGTATGTCGGGAGATGTTTAAGCTACTCACCCGGCTACGCCGGTGATACCTTTGTGCGCACTGATCTCACCGCTCTGTTTGCGATTAAGTGGTCGCTTGGCTCGCTGCAGTGGTCGCGTTCCTTACGCTGTCCGTTTCGTTGAGTTACGCCAGGTTGGATGCTAAAGCAGTTAGCCGCTAGTCCTTACTTCGTACAGCGTTCCAATTTGTTTCTATCGCATTCATTGCTTCGCCCTTGCGGCAAAATTGTGACCGTTTTCTAATGACGTACCCCGTGACGTCTAAACAGGGGTCACTGTGAGGGTGTCATATTCTGAGTAGGTGGTTGCAGTTTATTTGGCACTATTATCATCGTACCACAATGATCACAATGAAAGGTTCGATTACCTTCTTTGCTTGCTTTTCATATATAATCTTAATTACGGACCGCTGTTGACAGAGTCTTGCATGAAGCAACGAAGTGACAGCTGAGCCGCTTTTCGTTGCCCAGGTTCAGTTTGACGAAAGGGAGCTTCAAGACAAGGACTTCCCGTGGAGCCAGCAAGGATTCAACATTTCCTGGGTTCCGGGACGCACGACCGTCGTGTACGTGCCCGCTATCAATCTCGTGGTGCGTTACTTCGAACTCAACTACGGCTTCAGCATCGAAGTGCCCTCGTTCACGTACTCCGGCAAGATGACCGGACTGTGCGGTAAGCCGCCTCATTTATCTTCGCTTAGACTTGTTCTCGGACCTTCTTAACGATGAGAATTAATTGAACGTCTTCCACGATGATCGTTACCTGCCGAAGAGCTTCTGCGCACCTCTCGCGTCAGTTATGCTGAAATTGGAAGACGTACTTCTTTGTGGTCTTTCGGGTCCGCATTAGACACGTGAGTGGTCGTTCTTCTGTGTGGCTAACGCTAACATAGGCAGCCAGCAAAATCAGTTTTCTTTATCGCGGTATCTTTCTTAATTGTTGCGGCCTCTTGGAATAATACTTTAGCTGGCTACGTGCTGCTCGCAACACTTCCCCTTGCTGGAGAATGAATCCGTAAAAGTTGTCGCACGTGACGCGGAAGTTCAGCTAAAGTGGCTAAAGACCCTCGCAGCCACCGCTAGTCATCGCAACATTGCTCCGCGCGTGCGATTCGTGCGAACTTCGTGTTCCGTAGCATGATGCGCGTTGTTGGGCGTGCGTTGGATCACATACAAATTTTCAACTGGATGGTCCGGAACAAATCCGGGACATATAGATGTCCCGTCAGGGACGGCGCGGAACTCTGGACACGGTATGGAAAGCCGGGACAGCCCCGCAAAATCCGGGACGGTTGGCAATCCTAGAAAGGGCAGGAGAAAATAACTCGCTCGTTCTTTTTATATACAGAGGATTTAGGGGCCCTTTAAATGGTCAGAGGAAACGTCACAAAACATTCTTTTCGTTCATATCAGCTTATAGAGTGAGTGGTTGCTCCATTGTTAGCCTTTAAAAATGTGGAACAGTATAGGAGAGGGGAAGGATAGGTCCAGAAGGGAGATCCGTTGCGCTGCCCCACAATGGGGAACAGGGAAGGGGAAATAGAACGGCAGGAAGGCAAGGAGAGAGCGAGAGATAAAGAAAGTGGGAACACAGGCATACGATCACATTCTCTCACTAGTGCAACTCACTGTCAGTTCGCAATTACGCTTGTCTATCACAAGAAAATGAACACCGTAAATGCTGTTGAATTACCACAGCCTGCGTTACGTAAACGTCAGTATCTTCATGTGTCACGTGGCTGCGCGTGCAGGCGACTGCGACTTGGACGAGAGCAACGACCTCCAGCACCGCAGTGGCTACCAGGTGGCCGAGGTGCGCGACTTCGCCTACAGCTGGCTGGTCGAGGGCAGTCCTGAGATCTGCACGGTGCTGCGGTCGTCGAGCCAGCGGCTGGTGCCTCCGGAGGTGTGCCGCTTCCAGGAGAACGCGTGCGAGCTGTACGTCGAGCCCGATGCATACCAGAAGGCCTGCCTCAGTGACGCCAGCTACTCACGCAACCTGAGCGCCTCGGTGTGCCGCTCCAAGCTGCAATACGCCGAGCACTGCTGCGCCACCGCTGGAGTGTCTGTGCACCGGTGGCTGCAGGACTCCGGATGCGGTACGTGCACATATCCGCAGCTAGTGCACACCCTGAAGTCACCATTGTTCGATGTTTCTATTCGGGATTGTTTATAATATAGCATACAGTATAGTATAGTATAGTATAGTATAGTATAGTATAGTATAGTATAGTATAGTAAATAAACAGGGCCAGAATTTCTTGCCTGACCGTGTCTGCAACGTGGTACACTTCCCGTCATTGAACTGCAATTCGCGGGCTGATCACTGCAGGAAAGGCGCAACGATATTTTTAAGGCGTAGAGTATGATTTAACCGTAGATGTTACCACAAAAGGGACATGATTTCGTTGGAACTTTCATTAGCCATTAGTTGTTTCGAATAAGAAGGAATGTATCTTTGACGCAGTGGGTCGTAGTAGCCATCATAAGACAAACGAGTGTAAAACAGTAAGGCACGTGAACAATTTCAAAGATTGCATTGTCAATACCCGAAGAGAATATTTCAGCCACGTGACCACTGTACCGGCACAGTACTGCCCTGCACACACAGTGCCTAACGAAGCGCGTGAACACGTGAGACAAACACCAACACTAATACGCAATAAAACGCGGAAACCAAGAAGAAACTGCAGCGCATCATATTACGGACATATACCTTGGTGGTCGAAAGCTAATCGAAACTCGTGTAAAAAGAAGTGTAATGGTTCCGCATTCTCACTTGAAGAGTAAACGACAGAATGGTTTTACACGTATATGACAAAGGCAACGTGTCTGCTTAGCTATTGAACAAATAATTCAGAGTATACTTGTATAATGCTTCGCACAAGTTCTAATGAACAAGTCATATTATATTCTATAGCTTGCACAGCCAGCAATTTATACACGATGTATGCGACGTAGCTCGCTGAACCTGAGTACGAAAAGCACGTTTCCTTGTTTTCGTCCCGTGCATCCAGATTTCAGCTGCCCAAAGAACATGGAACTGCGCTGCGACACCGGCTGCCCCAAGACGTGCGCCAACTACAAGGAGCCGGAAAGCGCATGCCCCGTGATGCCGACGTACTCGTGCTTCTGCAAACGTGGCTTTGTCCTCAAGAACGGCGAATGCGTCGACACTAAGCACTGTGGTAAGAAACTGAAATGGGAGAAATGGCACTATGGGAATCGCTATTTTACACGTTTGCTTTAGTATACAGCTTGATTAGTGTAAACCTTAAAGATATAGTTGATGCCGGCGACTCCTTTTTATAGGGTGTCTTCGTGTCCAGAGTTTCACTCCATTTTCAAGACGAAAGTTCACGCTATATTGACGATGGTTATCGTCGTCGGACAAGGTGTGACCCACAGGGTTCAACAAAGACGTTCGCAGCATCGACGTTTTATACTTTCGCGATATAGATATTATGATCCCGCGCCGTGGCGTTGAGGTGTACGATCGTCACAGCTAGTATAAACAATACTGAAGTGTTTGTACTTCGGTGTGTTTTACATTACTCTGTGATAATCTCAGCCTTCAGAGGCGAATAACTAACCCGAAGGTCGCGGGAACGAATCCCGGCCGCGGCGGCTGCATTTTCGATGGAGGCGAAAATGTTTGAGGCCCGTGTACTTAGATTTAGGTGCACGTTAAAGAACCCCAGGTGGTCGAAATTTCCGGAGCCCTCCACTACGGCGTCTCTCATAATCATATCGTGGTTTTGGGACGTTAAACCCAGATATTACTCTTATTATAGGCGTATAACGTGCATCGTGTAGGGCAGCAGTGTTCGTGTGATTGAGGGTCCACAGGCAAGACCTGCTGGCAGCTTTTTTATCAACCGTTATCAATCCTGATGTGTATATGTTAGTGGTAAAAGCGCGACCCTCCTTGTTCAACGGTGTACGTAGAATGCGGGGGAGGCTTAACGTTGAGATAATGGAATTCTAAGGAGCATGGCAATCTGCATATACCTACTAATACGCTCCGTGGGTTTTTCCAGTAATTTCATGTTACTTTATGAAATCAGTATATTTCTGTAAGAATCTTAAGGAAACATATGGAATTATTGCAATGACATACGGAATTAAGTAGAGATATGCAGAGGTTTGAAGCTTCACAGGCAAATTGAAAGCTTGAGACTTGCGTAACAGCGAGTCTTAGACCTTCTTAGGTTTTAGGCAGGCACCACAGACACGTGTAATAGCTGCACCATGTAGCTACGAACGAAATATCTAAAAAAAATCTATATTGCATGTAATATGCAGGCGTGTGTTCTGGTATGCACATGTCCGAGTCGAATAATAATTTGCAATTCAATACAAGCCAAACGCGCGATTCACTTATATTATTGCAATTCTTTGCGCGTCAGCATTTTCTTCTTTTTCTTCAAGTAGAAAAAAAAAACAGTCATTTCTGTTTTACTACTTTCAGAGGCCTGTGACGATCAGGGACACCTGGTAAGTCAAGCGCTGTTGTTAGTCGTCTTTAACTTCTTTCTCTCAGACTAAAAATCTTGATTCAATCTTCTATCGGCTTCATCGTATGCGAGAATGTTCAGCGCATATTTACTAGCTTAGCTCTTTGTACATGTGCGATCATAGCTACTTTACAAGTGCTTTCTTTTCTTCTGTAAATACGTCGCAATTAGCTTGGCGTGTTTTTACGAGTACTTACTTGCCTGCTGCTTTCACTTTTGACGGATTTAAATTCTTGTTCGTTGAAGGCTTAACTTCCGAGCCTGAATACGGGACATGCGAAATTCTGTGAGCTGGCTACTACTTCTCAGGCTTGTGGCGCAGTCAGAGCACTACGTTCCAAGAGCAACGAAAGGTTAACGAAGGAGAGGTGGCAGGGACAGCGGCACCTGCCCATGCTTTCTAGAGTTGCTTCGAGAGATGATGACGTTGTCTATATTCTTCACCGCAGATTCTCTATTGTTTCTTTTTTCTCATGTCCTTAAAACTTGAAACTTCTAGCAAGTTACCTACCTTCACATACTCGTAGGAATTTAACTTTAATAGTCCGTCATAACATTTGTGATCAATGCTCTCTGAGTAATTTCACCACGCTAGGCACTAATTCTTCACCTGAACATTTTCTCATATAACACAACGTTCTCGACACGCTGACCCCATCGCGCGAGGTAGCGCTGTCTTGCGGCCATCGGATTAGGCATGTAGAAAAGCAGTATTACCGAAATAATAGGACTTTTTGAGGGCCTAGTTGGTGCATACTGGCAAAAATTACTTAGCGCAAGAAAAATGCAGCGCACAAGAAATATACACAAGGGGCAAGCACTACTTACAACTGTTTATTCCACAACGCCGTCATGAAATATGTATACCTTTCGGCACATGCGCAGATGCGTTCAATGAAAAAAACAAAACAACAAGAAATGAAGATAACAGATTTTCTATCTCATATACATGTCAAGCTATCTAAATTCGTTCGAGTGCAAAGTGACGGAAGGTTCGCTGACGCACCCCGTCCCCCTCTTCTTATGAGGAATCCTTGTCGACATGCATATGAGACAGAAAATCCGTTATCATCTTCATTTGTTGTTTTTCTTTTTTTTTTCATTGAACACATCTGCGCGTATAGCCTAAATGTATATATATTTCATGACGACGTTGTGGAATAAACAGTTGTAAGTAGCGCTTGCCCCTTGTGTATCTTTCTTGTGTGATGCGTTTTTCTTGGCCTAAGCATCTTTTTATTACAGTGCTTTTTTTTTCTAAGCTTCGCGTAGAGTATGTACATTTAGTATAATTTCTGTACCATTTTTCATCGTGCCTGTCTTCAACAATTCACCGTAGGTGGGCGACACGTGGCAAGTGAGCCCCTGCGAGACGTGCGGATGCGGCGAGAATCTGAAGATCCGTTGCACCAGCATCATCTGCCCACCCCCTCCAGTCTGCAGAGACGACGAGAAGCTGCAGCAGCTGCCCAAGCAGAACGGCACCTGCTGCGAGACCTACCTCTGCGGTAATGCTGCCATTCCAAGTCGTTTAGGCTGTTCGTAACGACCAGCACTAAGTTTCAGAATAGTCACTTGATCAGGTGGCCTTGACTGATATTTTTACATTCGTGCCTCTTGGCTAAGCCCTCAATTGCTCTTCTTTTCGGCAGATGCCAACCTGATATCTTCCTGCAAGGCACCCGAACCGGTAGTATGCCAACCAGGCGCCATAACCAGGATCAAGACAGACAGCTCTGGATGCCCGACCCATGTTTGCGGTTAGTAGCCGAGAAACGTACTGTACTGACCTCCGCTCGCTCTTTACGTGTCGCTGTTGTACCTTGAAGTGTTTTTGTTCTTCCTCTGTCTCCTCTTTTTAAATGAGGAGCATTTCTTAGTCGCACCTGCGGCGTCGGCGGCGCCGTCCACACCCCCACTGCGCATGCTCCGCTCGTCTCGTGCCGGCAGCAAGCCTCTCCCCTCCCTCCCTCCCTCCTTCCTCATCGTCCCTCCCTCCCTCCCTCCTTCCTCATCGTCCCTCCCTCCTCTCCCTCGAACGCGGGCGGTGTGTATATATAAGCGGCGGAGCGCGCGTTCGGAATTCAGTCAAGGGCGCCTTTACTTGGCTTTCGCTTGTATTGACGCTTTGCTTGACTCGAGTAGATGCGATGGAAGCAACAGCACCTTCAATCAGCGTCCCACCACTCATTGAAGGCAACGTTACCCCACCCTCACCGTCGTCGGCGTCAACAACAGCAAGCAACGCAGAAGACAAGGCTGCGAAGAGACGAGCATACGACGCTGAACGCAAGCGTTTGAAGCGAGCTGCGGACCCGGAACTTCGTGCACGCTGGAGCCGTTCGAGTAGTACTTGGTGTGCGCATCGTGTAACAATTAAGCATTCCCAAACCATACCCAATTACGCAACATTCACGCGATACCCCCACCACTCTGCGACGCATTTACTCGAGTTCCCCCCGTAGGAAGATGCGGGCGATTTTTTTTCTCGCTTCCTACGCCACATTAACGTCGTACAAGACGCGTATTTTTTACCGTAACTTTACTAGTGTCTTTTTCTCGTTTATCTTTACCGAAGAGCATATTTTACGGGCTAGAGATACTCTGCATTGCAAATAACCCATTATTTTCTGCGGTTACTACTAGTTATTCTCAGTGGTTTTGAGACGTTAAACCCCAGATATTATTATTACTAGTTATTCTGCTGAACTAAAGATAACGGATTTTATTTGGGGCCAGCCGTGATGGATTGGTCGCATTCAGTTGGAGGCGACGTGCAATGAGATCCGCGTAAAGTACTTTTGACCTGCGTAAAGGAGGATTCTGTGTCGTAAAATTTATTCGAAGCTCCTCGCTACAAATTTCTCAGCCAATATGTTGTTTCGGGATGTTAAAGATACTCGCGAAGAAATCACTTATTTCGTCGTTGTTGGAACCAATAGTTCACACAGGGAGAAAGGCGGTTTTCCAACTTTAAATTTCGGTCATTGGTTTATTTCGCTTCCTCGCAGAATGTGACCAGACGCAGTGCCCACCGCTGCAGTGGCCCGTAGGCCTCGAACCGGGATTGGAGGCGTTCATCGAGGAGAAGGGATGCTGCAAGAAGGTGTCTGTGCGGTGCAACGTAAACAACTGTCCCGGAATACCCAAGTGTCCCCCTGAGACTGAGCTGGAGAACGCACCCGGAGAATGCTGCACCATCTACAAGTGCGGTACGTCCACGTTCATTCTGGAAAGCTCGTTCTTTCTGCCTTGATGATTTCGAGCTGCCTTCCTGCGTCGACAGATAGGTAGTTAGTTATACGCTATGGTCGTAAGGTTACGACGCTCACACCAGGCAAGCGCTCGCACTGTGTGTTGCGTCTCCGTCTTCGTCGTTCGCGCTACCCCGTTGCAATGAATCGTAACCAACTCGCCCAGATTACCGGTCACTCAAGGATGAGCAGTCCGCTGCCGTAGTGCAGTGGTTATGGTGCTCGGCTGCTCACCCCGTGGTCGTGGATTCGATCACGGCCACGGCTGTGATTTGTGGAATTGTTTAAATAAATGTATCTCATTGTTATACTATTATAATGGTGTGTTGGAAGTTTAATGCGCTTAAATAAATAGGTTCCGAGATTCCGCGTGCATAAACAACGATATCATTATCAGGCACAAGCGCGCCGTGTGGAATAATTTTGACCGCTCGTTATTTTTTTTTTTGCGTGCGGGTAACCGTACTCTAACGGCTACTGAGGATCGCTGTTATATTGTCCGCAGCTGTACAAAAGGCATCCGATCATGGCTGTGCCTGAATGTAGCTAGAGAGGAATATAAAAGTGACAAGATAGTGCTAGGCGCCGTGAGTTTGATTGAACACTTCAAGGCTATCGCTGTTTCAAAAGAACATCATTTGGCTATGCGATTATTTGTCGCACACGTCGTCAGATTAGCAGAAGTTCAGAAGATGGATGCTTGAAGAAATTAATATTCTTGAACAGGGCTGGAGCGAGTGTTTGGACAAGTAGTCTTGTAATCTTCAAGGCAGCCACTTGAAGTTGCTGATAAACCTAAGCTGCTGGCTTGAAGAAGATGAGAGACTACTTGTCGATAGGGTGGCTTCAGCGGTACTCGCTGTTTGTGAATATTCATCTCGTTGTCAGATTGTCACACCTCTGACGCATATGCTAGCCATCATTTTCGAAGTCAGTGTTTTTTTGTATTTTTCTGTATTTTGTTGACCGGTTCATAAAAATGGAGCTGAATTTAGTTACTGGCACGCTATCTCAGTGTAACGCAACAAGACAGGGTCTCCCCTTCTTGTTTCGTTCGATTTGCCTTTAGTGACCAGCGTCTCAATGTTCACTCCTCTAGAATTACGTATAGCGACACGGGCAGTGCTCATTTCGCTATTATACGCTCTTCAGGATCTCGCTTAAAAATCCCCGATTGCGACAAGACAATGCAAAATTGCGTTTTGTCATTTTTCGGACCTATCGTATAGAAACAGAGGCTGCATGACGTTGTAAATGTCAAACAAAGCTCTCACTCGCCCGACTGATTCTTTAATCTTTGCAGTGCCCAAGAACAAATGCGCCTACATCCACAAGTACAAGGTTGTGAACGGCATGCAGATTCAGCTTCATCCCGAGCAGCGCTATCAAAAGATGTATCCGGTGAGCATAGTCATCCTTGCTGGCGACTGACTATAGTGCTCCATACATGTACGAGAGTGCGTTAGACATTTTCAATGTCATTCTTCCTTTCTCACCGTACATGAAATAACCGGCGCTCGCGAAAACATTTCTCCGCGTTTTCTGATGCGCGCAGGTGGACTCCAGCTGGACGGACGGTCTGTGCACCAACTGCACGTGCACTGAGCATTTCAACCAGTACCAGTACAACTGCAAAGTCGAAGTGTGCCCTAGCCATCAGAAGGACAGTGAGGTGAGCACATTCTCTTATTGAACCTCTGTTTTGACTAAATGATGCAGCACAACCTCATGCTCTCGAGCCCCAAGCATTCGTTCGTAATCCGGTTACCACCATATCTTAAAAAAAGATAAAAGAATAGCAATTTTGGCAACTTCAATGGAAGGACTTTCAATAGCTGCCTACGAAGGTGTAACTGTTTTACAGCGCGTATATGCTTGTTTGTTAAGAGCATTACATTTAGGGGTGGGCGAGGATTTATTTCAGCGGGGAGGGGAAGAGGACGGTTTACACTACGCTGTGTGTGCGTGTTTGTAATGTATATGCATACAGTCGGTGCCAAAAAAATAAAACGAAAGATTACAGAGAAGGGGTTCCAAGGTCCCTTCTCGCCCCTCATCCTGATATACCAATGATTACATGACTACAGGCGCAGTATTTCATTTAATTAATATATTTGTTTGTTTGTTTGAACATACCAACTTGCCTGCACATACGGAACGCAATCGTGTTTCCCGACTAAAATTCTTATCAATAAACATTACAATATTAACATATCTGATATAATTACTTTTTCTTCTGGGTATGCCACAAGGCAGGGGCATCACCTAACAATTACCTCATTCAGCGTAAAAAACAATTGTTTCAAATATTCCTTTTTTCCAAAGACTGTGACTGAATGGAATAACCTGACTAATACCCAAGTTACTCATCCTTCACTGTCTTTATTTGCTGCAAACATCTGTTAATTACCTTCCAATATGACCTCCTTCATAATATGTATTTCTTTTTGCCAAGTTTTGTTTATTGAGCTGTTGTTTCGTATAAGGGCTGTATTTGTATGCGCAATAGCCTAAACCAATGTATTCGTTCGCATATGATGTATTTGTTGTATTTGTATTTTTGAAGCAATGTATTATACCCTGTTTTGTTTTGTTGCCTACATTGTTCCATAATATGTTGTATTTCCACCCTGCTAAAATCACCTATGGGGATTGCAGTATCTGTAAATAAAAATACTACAGACTCGGACGTCCCTTGCAGGAGTGATTACAGAGGTCAAACAAAAGAAAAGGCTATAATGTCAGAAATAATGGTTTGAACTTTGGTAACTGTAAAGCCTTGCCGTTTATGTAACTGAAAAAAAAAAACACGGTTACGATACTAGTATTGCAGATGAGGTTGCGTAGCTTCACACCATAGAAAGAGAAAAAAACAAGAAGGTTAACCAGATCTCTGTTTATTCCACCACGCTGTGCATGTGACGGGAAAAGCATGTCTAATTAAGCCATGTACCGAAAGCGTTCTTCGTGTGCCTGATCGTAACGTTGCCAAGCACTCGTAAACAGCGGCCGCACGTACCGTCTCCTCGCACAGGACTACGAGTACTCAGCGTCTTCGCGCAACTTTGGCGTGTGCTGCCCGGAACAACAGCGCACGGCGTGCCGGGGCGGCGGCCAGACGCGTTCTATCGGCGAGGAATGGAAACTGCCCGAGGACGGCAAGTGTCGCTCGTACCGCTGCGAAAGGTCGCCCACCACGGGCGAAGCCGTCAAGGTGGTGCTCACGCACATCTGCAACAACACCTGCCAAACGGTGAGTAAACCTACGCGTCGTTGTACTCGCGAGTACTTTCGATTCAATTTTTAGGGGCGAAGCTCCTCTTAGTCTAACCTTGTCCCGCGTCCGGCGTAACCGGCAGTATCTCCCGAACAGTATATTATCCATCCCCGATCCATTACTTCACCGACCATAAAGCCGTTATAATGAAAGGGGAACGGAATCCACCTTTGCAAACTGCCCACTACTTCGTCTTTGCAAACATCCCACTACGGCCCATCACCGATCCATCACTTCACCGACCATAAAGCCGTTATAATGTAGGGGGAACGGAAGCCACGTCTAGCTACCACTTACGATTAATAAAATTTCTTTTATACATATATACAGTGTTTGTCACGTCTTTGATGATGTACTGGGCTATCGCTTTGATTACTGCTGGGCGAAACCACTGAAGATTTCATAGTGTAACCATGATTGCTTCAGGAGCTTCGCCGAAGCTCTTCATCATTCACCCGTGGATATGCTGTGAATTTTTTATCCAGATTAATTTTTTTTCAATCTGGAGGCGACGCTTATCATTCGCTTAGGTGTCTGGCACTCGCTCCTCGGCTTTGGTGTGCACTGGTGTATTCCTTAAGTTGAGTTTGTGTTTCGCGCGCTGCCAAAGGGGATCTCGGAGGCCACGTACAAAGAAGCGCGTCGTTGGGATATGCTCCGACAGGTGCCGCAAGGATACCGGCTGCTCGCAAGAAAAGCGTCTGCTGTTTCAATGAACTCATTCAATTAATTTACGTTAATTATCCTGACAACTGATTGACACTTATCTTAAGCAAACTTATGCTCCCATATCAGGTGTGTCCAATATAACTCTTAACTGTAACCAGAACCGTCGATTTCGCACCAGTTTTATTTTTTTAAACAAATTTTGCTGAATATTCGGAAAATCAGAAGTAAGTGGTCGACCGGAAGTGCTTCGAAGAGAAACGAGGGTTTCACTGTGCCACTTATAACCATAAATAACACTTAAATGAAGAAAACGGTGCAGCACCGGGCCCTCATATTTTGCAGCTTCGTCTCCTGTTAAGCATTATTTTTCTTTTCGTTCCTTTTTCTTTTTATTCTCTTTCAGGATCTCCAGACTATCCTGGTACCTTGATGTGATGTTCCGTCTATGTTGAAAATTATGTATTCGGCTGAATGCCAACGGGAACAGCAAACTTTTCGGACCTAGAAGCCTTTTCCTATTGTTCTCGTATCTGTAATACAACAACTAATTCAAGTTTTATCTTCGAAACACAGAATACAACGACACCCTGTTAATTTGGGCCTCAAAGGAAGGCAACTGCGATGAACAGAATCATGTTATTCGGAATAAGTCGAATTTGTACGAAGCGCAATCGCTACGATGAATAGAATAAATATCGATCACTGCAATGTACAGCAGTAAGGTGCACTCTTTCTGCACTGTACACCATTATTAACGAGGAAACCTCAAATTTCAAACACTGTTCGCTCAAACGCACGTAAAAAGTACACTAATGACGTATGAAGAAGCGCATCACCATAGCTGATCTCAATAAAGTTAGCTGCATTAAAAAGTCAAATTCAGGTAATTTTAGTAGCTGATTCTCGTTTAGGCCCTCCTAATTTTTGGCGTACTTGAGAAAGATAAAAATAATTGGGAGAAGTCGAAGTTAGAAACGTGCAGTCATCTTGGGAAACAATAAGTTAAGAACGTTAGATATGACGGGACAAGTGTCGAACGTTTCTTATGCTCGTCTGTCCTTATCTTACTACTTGCGCCGTCATAACCAACATTAAACTTCAGCAACTCACACAAATATCGGTTTTGCCTGAAGTACGCAACCCTGAATCAGCTTATCATTGCGATTCGCAGCCTATCCTTCGCATATTGCTCAATGTGTCCCAGCACTTTTGTAGCAAAGCTTTTGCAGGTTGTAATCTTTCTAGTTGCCTCTTTCTTTCTTTTTCTTTCGGCATTTCATTTTCAGAGCGAAAAGTATGTAGAACCTGCTCCAGGCTCCGGAGATTGCTGTGGTCGCTGCGTACGCGAGTACTGCGAAGAAGGCGGAAAACTGTACCAGGTGAGAACTATATTATAACTGTATAGACTTCGAGTAACGTCGAAACGGCACCGCAAATGGAAGTAACAAGTAGTTTCTCTTCGGATGTGGCCTCTGTCTCATCACGTGTTAGTATTTCGGGTCATCAACCTGTGCGTTTCGCACGCAATGTTACGATGTGATAGGTGACCGAGGGCGTCAGAGGACCAGGAGACCGGGCAGGGACGAGACGCAGCTTTGCATCAACTACGGAGATAGGGAGGAGGGAGGGAGACGTGGCATTGAGTACGGCAGCGCTGATTATTATTGAACCTTCAATATCCGAGGAATGTCTTACTTCCCTAAGCGGGAAATTCGCATTGTTATCGATGGTGCCACCCGAGTTCATTGTTAATTGTTCTGTAGCCGAAACGGTCCTTAGCCCTCGATGACCGAAGGGATAAATTTCTCGCGACCAGTTTTTTTTCTTTGTTAGCCGAAATGTTCAATTAACTCCTCTGTGGCCGATTGGGTCATTTCCTTGCTTGTATCATACCTTTGTGGTATACGTATTTTCTCGTTGACTGACTCGATTAACCGTTCCCTTCGCACTCCCACTGCGTTTGTCCTGCGTTACACTCCATATGACCATCTATCTGTCGTGTACACTTAAGAGTGTCGCTCACAATTTTTCGCTCCACGTCCATCGTGCAGATGGACGAGACGTGGGTGTCCAACGTCCGGCCGTGCTTCGAGGTCAAATGCGTGCGCGGTGACCGCGGTGCCGTGGAGATGAAGTACACGCTCAAGCCGTGCTCGCCACTGCCGTTGAATTGCCCAAGGGTAAGCGCATCTCACACGATAATTCGCGCACATATGCTGACCGACGCGTTGGTACTAATAATGGAAAGCATCGTTTTGTAACCTTGCAGAACAGCATCGTGCGCGATGAGACCGGATGCTGCCAGATATGCAAAACTACACCAGGTGAGAGGTCCTTTCTATTTGCTTTCAGGAAACTAAAGTGCGGTGCCTTTCGCTGAAGAAAGGCTGTCATATTTTTTTTTCTCCTTCTGGCGAAAGGAAAGTGAGACATTAGCTTTCTTGCTTTTAACCGTTCATTTGCGTATGCCGCGCGAACATTTCGAGACGCTGCAGTCAGGGTTAGGGCTGGTATATGCGCAACAAATTGAGAAACAAAGCAATTTGTAATATATATATATATATATATATATATATATATATATATATATATATATATATATATATATATATATATACAGTAGACTCCTGTTAAACGAAAGCTGAAGGGACCAGGAAAATATGTTTCATTTAACAAGAGTTTCGTTTACTGAGAGATGAAAAGGGGTGCAGAATTCAAGCACAAAACCAATCATGTTAGAGGCAGTTGTTCCATTTAAGCAGCAATTTCATTTAAAGGGGTCATGAAGCACCCCTTGGGCTGATTGCAAAAACACATCCTGCGGAAAGCTGACACGGCTATGAACTGCTCTGCCAAATATTACAGTCGTGCGCGCCGCGTAATGGCCACAAGCGGAGCGCGAAGTTGCCGTTTCCCCAGGCACCCTCTTTTCAAACAGAGGCCGGTTCTCACTCTCGTCGGTGGGCGGGGCGTCTGTCCGCTGTACGTCGCAAGAGACATAGCATGCTTATTGGCCGATAGCCGACGTAAATCGAGAGCGGCGTTCGGATCAGATGCGCTTCTTGCCGCGGGGTGCCGCCACTTGCCGGCGCCGCACTCCTCAGTACACGGTAGCCGCGCTCGCGCAAGCGAATCACAGCGGGAGAGCGATCGCGTTTCATGACGCGCGCTGGCGTAACTTCTTTCCCCCATGCCATCCCTCCCTGTCTAGCTTCCAGTGCGCTCGCCGGCACGAGAAAAGAGAGAAAGCGCTGGGAGCGTGCGCCAAACCCCCGTAACTCCGCTGATTCTTGACGGATTCGAGAAATTTTTGCGGCAATCGATTCGGGAGGCAGTACACTCCGATACTGAGGCCATTAGATCATTACTTGGAAAAGTGGTTCATGACCCCTTTAAGAGATTTTCGTTTATTGAGAGTCTACTATATATATATATATATATATATTGTAACGGCGCCTCTGGAGCGAGAAAGAGGAGTGGTAGGAGAAGACGACGACGAGGACTTTGTTGCTGCTTCCGTAGCCTCACCCCATCCAGGTGCGGGTCATCTCGATATGAACGATCATCGGCTGGTACTCGGCGCAACGACGGGCACACCGGTAGTCGATGGCCGGCCCACACAACATCGAGGGATAATTTTGCACAAAGGAGCTTCAGGAACACCTCACCAGCCTCCGACCGGAGCTTGACGCCACCATCAGGACCTCGACCGCGCCGTTCTCCATCGCCACGGCGGCGCGTACCGTCGCCACCGCCGGAAAACTAACCAGCGCGGCCGATGGGGGTGAGGTCGCTGGAAAATTGCGTTCAACAGATATACCTCCTCCCGTTTTTATGTTAAGGAACAAGGCGCATGTGTGTGTCGATGGAGTACCTACTATGGCTTTGGTGGACACAGGTGCGACTGTCTCGGTAATGAGTCTCGTATTTACGAGGGCGCTACGCCGCAAAGTGATGTTTCGGTGGAATCAAGAAGGAATGTTTTTTGGAGTGGGCGGCGAATCATTGTCTCCTGTTGGAATGTGTACTGTGGACGTATCCTTGGGTGGTAGACTTTTCACCACCGAGTTCGTGATCATTTCTCGGTGCACCCACGACGTAATTTTGGGTATTGATTTTTTGAAGCAGTGCGGAGCTACAGTTAATTGTCGAACTGGGGAGTTCAGTAACCGACAGCCTTCCTTCTGAACTTTTGGAGGACAGTAACCCCGGCCACGAAAGTACTTTTGCTGTCTTTGAGGATACCACCGTGCCAGCATTATCAGTTGTGTGGGTACCAGTGACCTGCTCCAGCCCTACAAACGCCACGTTTGATGCCACTGTGGATCCCATTCATTCAGCCTGTGCTAAAAAGAATATCGTCATTCCGCATTGCCTGGTGCCAGTGGAAAATGGAAAATCTGCTTTGTGGGCAGTTGCAACTACTCCACAGAGCCCGCCATACTCCCGGACGGAATGAAACTCTCTACCTTCCGAGCAGACGAGCTTTCTACGGTGGCCTCGTTGACAGATGGAGATCCTCCGGGCGAAGCGGTCACTCTATGGCCTTCCGACTCACGTCTACTTGGCATGGTTAACACGTCATTGAGTGCGCGTGAGTGCCGCACCTTGGTCGACGTCCTGTCACGGCACCTATCTGTGTTCGATTTTGCGCAAGAGGACAAACCGCTTCCAATCCCAGAGTCTCGCACACGCCACAAGATCAACACAGGTACAGCGCATCGAGTTTCCCCGGCAGAACGTAAGATAATCGATGAGCAAGTTCGCGAAATGTTGGAATAGGGGGTAATTCAGGAGTCGTGCAGTCCTTGGGCGGCCCCAGTAATACTTGTAAAAAAGAAAGACGGCACCTGGAGGTTTTGTGTGGACTATCGACGTCTCAATGCAGTCACTAAAAAAGACGTCTATCCCCTCCCTCGCATTGATGATGCTATTGACTGCCTTCACTCAGCCTCGTACTTTTCCTCCGTTGACTTGCGGTCAGGTTATTGGCAGATACCGATGGATCCGGTGGACAAAGAAAAGACAGCTTTTGTGACTCCGGATGGGCTCTATGAGTTCAATGTTATGCCATTCGGTCTGTGTAACGCCCCCGCAACCTTCGAGCGGTTTATGGATACCATCCTGCGTAGCCTCAAATGGGAGATCTGTATGTGCTACCTCGACGACGTTGTGATTTTTGGGCGAACGTTTAGCGAACACAATCAGCGTCTCGATGTTGTGCTGGATTGTATTAAGAATGCTGGGCTTGTTCTCAATTCAAAGAAGTGCCATTTTGGTGAGCGGCAAGCACTCGTTTTAGGGCACCTTGTAGATAAAGATGGTATCCGACCTGACCCGCAGAAGACTAAGGCCGTCAAAGAATTCCAGCCACCACGGTCTGTGAAGGAGCTGCGTAGTTTCCTAGGACTATGCTCATACTTTCGTCGTTTTATTAATCGGTTTGCTGACGTTGCTCATCCGCTGACATGCCTCCTGCGAAGGGATGCACCGTTCCATTGGACAGAGGAATGTGACGCCTCTTTTCGACAGCTGAAGCATCTCTTGACGTCACAACCGATTCTACGGCACTTTGACCCCTCCGCCCCAACGGAAGTTCACACAGACGCTAGTGGTGTGGGCGTCGGTGCCGTACTCGTTCAACGCATTGAGGATAAAGAACATGTCATCGCTTATGCCAGCCGCTCGCTGAGCAAGCCGGAGCGGAACTATACTGTGACCGAACAGGAATGCCTTGCCGTAATCTTCGCAGTTCAAAGATTTCGGTCATACTTGTACGGACGGCATTTCACGATCCTCACAGACCACCACTCCCTCTGCTGGCTTGTGAGCCTACGTGATCCATCTGGTCGACTTGCGCGCTGGGCCCTCAGATTGCAAGAGTACGACTTCACTGTATCTTACAAGACCGGCCGGCGCCATGCCGATGCTGACTGCCTTTCAAGACTACCTCTAAAATCCACAGACTGCGAGGCAGAAAACTTCGATCGTTACCTCTCTTCCCTTGATCCTGCTTTTCCCGACGTGGACGTGTTCAAGGCTGAACAGCTGGAGGACCCAAAGTTGCAGCCATACTTTTCCGCCGCTCAAGATTCTCAGATCGCGCGTCAGTTCTGTGTTCGCAATGGAATGCTATATAAGAAGAATTACTCTGCAACTGGGCCTTTACTGCTGTTAGTGGTACCGGAAAGCCTCCGTTCTTCTATATTACGTGCCATGCATGATGACCCCATTTCCGGCCACTTGGGATCAGCGCGGACTCTGTATAGATCTAAAGAGCGTTTTTATTGGCCGCGAATGCGTCAGACTACCGAGCAGTATGTCGCCAGCTGCACGAGGTGTCAGCGTCACAAGCGTCCCACGAAAGCTCCCGCCGGTCAACTCCAGCCTGTGCCGCCTGCGTGCTCGCCTTTTGAGCAAGTGGGAATTGATCTTCTAGGTCCTTCCCCACGATCCTCCACCGGTAACCGCTGGATAGTCGTGTGCATCGATTACCTCACTCGGTACTGCGAGACGGCCGCCATCCCCTCTGCTACTGCTGCTGCCGTCTCTTTATTCTTATTACATTCCGTCATTCTCCGGCACGGACCGCCCCGAGTGATAATCAGCGACCGTGGACGCCAGTTCACTGCAGATGTTGTCAAGGAATTGCTACGCTTATGTGCTTCTACTTTTCGACATTCAACACCCTACCATCCTCAAACAAACGGACTTACCGAGCGTGCGAACCGGACCCTTACGAACATGATTTCAACGTACGTGGCATCCAATCATAAGAACTGGGACGAGATTTTGCCGTTTATAACATACGCGTTCAACACAGCAAGACACGAAACGACATGCTATAGCCCATTCTTCCTTCTATACGCGCGCCCACCTCGTTATACTTTGGACACTATCCTTCCTTTGACCACCGCTGATAACCTATCAGTAGCTGAGACTCTCTGTCGTGCTGAGGAAGCTCGTCGACTAGCGCGACTCCGCACGCTAGCTTCCCAGACCACGTCAAAGGCTAGATACGACAGTAAGCACCTCCCTGTGAGCTATGTCCCTGGCGATTTTGTGTGGTTGTGGACCCCAGTACGGAAGCGCGGTCTATGCACCAAGTTCCTGGCCCCTTTGTCATCATCGACCGCTTGAGTGAGGTAAACTATACGATAGCGCGCCTCACACCCAGCGGCCGACGTTCTCCAAGAACTCAAGTTACACACGTCGCCCGGCTAAAGCCATGTACACAACGAGAGGACACCTGACTCGCCCGGCGGGCTTCGTCTGCGCGAGGAGAAGTGTAACGGCGCCTCTGGAGCGAGAAAGAGGAGTGGTAGGAGAAGACGACGACGAGGACTTTGTTGCTGCTTCCGTAGCCTCACCCCATCCAGTGCTCTGCCGCTGAGCGTTCTCAATAAACGCCTCCTGACTCGTAACAATATATATTGTGGCGAAGCAATTGGTACTGTTTAACGGTTGCGCTCTCCAGCGGTTCCTAGTGGGTCGTCCTCTTCTAAAGGCCGCTCGCGCTCGGAGCCCGTGCCTTTGCTTTTGACTGTCGCCATAGCTCATTGTCGCCGAGTGCTGTCCAATAAACAGCTTAACAAATTGGTGGAGAGTGCTGTGCTCCCATTCGATGCCCCTGGAGCTTCGTTCCCGTACTCTGCCCTCTACCATGCCCCAAGACGCCGCTCAGCAAACGCCGCCTCCCACACCGACCACATGTCCCGGTGTCCCACGCATCCGCGATCCACCTATCTTCACTGGCGCCGATGGCACCGACGTGGAGGACTGGCTCGCCATTTACGAGCGCGTGAGCGTACCCAACAAATGGGACGAAGCAGGCAAGTTGAGCAACTTGGTCTTCTACCTCGCGGGAGTAGCAAGCTTGTGGTACAACAACCACGCGTCCGATTTTGCGACTTGGTCGGATTTCAAGACCGCCGTCATCAACGTTTTCGGCCGCCCTGCAGTTCGTAAGCTGCAAGCAGAACAGCGCTTACGCGAACGAGCTCAGCAGGCCGCTGAATCTTTCACCAGTTATATCGAAGACGTCCTGGACTTGTGTAAGAAAGCCAACGGCACCATGTCCGAGTGTGACAAGATCCGGAACATTATGAAGGGCATTGACGACGATGCCTTCACCATGTTGCTCGCCAAAAACCCTTCCACCGTGGCCGAGGTCATAACACTGTGCCAGAGCTACGAGGAGCTCCGCCGGCAACGTTCGATGACCCGTCGCTCTCCATCACGCGACGACGAGCTTGCTGGCTTGGCGGCCATACCTGACCAGGCCACGCTGCTGGCAGAAGTGAAGGCATTCGTGCGCGAGGAAATCGCACGGCAGTTCTCTCTCCTGGCCTTCGCCCACCCGCCGCACGTTCAACAGTCGTCGACGACCCTTCTTCCTCCCCTCCGACGAGCAATTGAGCAGGAAATTGCCGAGGTGATTCCTGAGTACCACCAGCAACCTCCGACTCCTGCGCCACAGAGTTACGCTCAAGTTGTCGCCAGGACGCACCAGGCAATCCCTGCGGCTGCTCCATTGAGCTACGCCGAAGCCGCCGCTAGACCTCCGTCCTTCGAAGCGGGCGTGCCGGCTCCGTATGCTGCCGTCATCCCTAGGCCCCGACTGCAACCCACCATGCAGTCGTTTCAGCAGCCGCCCCGTCAATCGCATCCTGCGACATGGGCGGGACCTGCCCCGGCGAACCGATGGCGCACACCCGACAATCGGCCCATCTGTTTTGCATGCGGTTATGCCGGTCACGTGGCACGTTACTGCCATCGCGTGCAGCCGCCTCGAGTCGCGTCACCCACCACCAGCCAGTCCAGCCGTGCATTCTACGACCCGCTTATGTCACCGACGTCACGCCCAGCTCCATCCACTCGCCGCTCTCCGTCTCCACGGCGTCGCTCACTCTCACCAATGCGGCCACGTTCTGTCGCACGAGAGCAGGAAAACTAGTCGTCGCAGTCCACGAGGCAAGGGCTGCGACGCTATCGAACTGTAAAAGCCCTCAGCGAAGTCCATCGAATGTCATAGACGTGTTTGTGGACGGTGTGCGCGCATCTGCCCTTATCGACACTGGAGCCGCCGTATCCGTTATGGACGCAAAATTTAGCCGCTTACTCCGAAAAGTGACGACGCCACTTTCTGGGATGTCCCTCCGTACCGCCAGCTCCCAGAGTATTAGGCCTACAGCAGTATGCACTTCTCGCGTCGTCATCCAGGACGTTCTGTACGACGTCGAGTTCATCATAATTGCTGCATGCTCCCACGACGTCATCCTGGGATGGGATTTTCTCTCCCGCCACGACGCCATAATTCACTGCGCACCAGCCGCCCTCGAACTCTCACCGTTCTCACATTTGACGCCGGCAGACAGTCCATCGGCATGCACCAAGATCCTCGTCAAAGACGATACCAAAGTTTCCCCAAGCTCGTCGACGGCCGTGCCAGTTTACTGCGCCGGTCTCTGCGACACCATTGCACTCCTTTCGCCATCTGACCGCGTTCGCACTAGGAAAGGGTTGCTGGTACCTTTCGCGACCGTGCAAGTCACTCAGGGTAGCACCGCTATTTTTGTTACCAACCCATCCCCGCACATTGTTACGTTGGTGCGAGGGGAATGTCTCGGCAGAGTGGAGCCCCTCGAAGACGCACAAGTTCTGGACGCACCCGATGACTCGCCCTGCACCAGTTCCCGTACCATCAGTGCCGTTTCCACGTCTGATTCATCACCCGCGGATGTATTTGGTCCCGCCATTGCTGACAACCTTACGTCGGTCCAGCGTTCCAAGCTTCTGTGCCTGTTGGAAGAATTTCGTTCTTCTTTCGATGTCGGGCAAACTTCTCTCGGCCGCACGTCCGCTGTTACGCATCGCATCGACACCGGCGCCCAACCGCCACTGCGGCAACGTCCATATCGCGTGTCTCCCACAGAACGACGGGTAATCAATGAGCAAGTCGACGATATGCTTCGACGCGACGTTATTCGACCCTCGGACAGCCCATGGGCGTCTCCTGTTGTTCTCGTTGCCAAGAAGGACGGTTCTGTGCGGTTCTGTGTGGACTATCGAAGGCTCAACAAGATCACTCGGAAGGATGTCTATCCGCTGCCGCGCATCGACGACGCGATTGACAGCCTCCAAGGAGCAGAATACTTTTCATCTCTCGATTTGCGCTCGGGGTACTGGCAAGTACCCATGGCTGATGATGCTCGACCGAAGACTGCCTTTGTCACGCCCGACGGCTTGTACGAGTTCAACGTCATGCCGTTTGGTCTGTGCAATGCGCCCGCGACCTTCGAGCGCATGATGGACACCGTTCTGCGCAACTTGAAATGGCACACGTGCTTGTGTTACCTGGACGACGTCGTCGTTTTTGCTCCGGACTTCTCCACGCATCTTCAACGTCTGCGGCATGTTCTGACGCGTTTGAGCAACGCCGGCCTCCAACTGAATCTGAAGAAGTGCCGATTTGCAGCACGGCAGCTGACAATCCTAGGCTACGTCGTGTCCAAGGACGGAATCCTTCCCGATCCGGCCAAGCTTCGGGCCGTGGCCGAATTTCCCAAACCCACGTCCGTCAAGGAACTGCGCAGTTTCGTCGGACTGTGCTCATATTTTCGACGTTTCATACGCAACTTTGCCACCATCATATCGCCGCTGACGAAGCTCCTTGGGAGTAACGGGCCCCTACATTCGTGGTCGTCCGAATGCGACGACGCGTTCGCCAAGCTCCGTCGTTTGTTGACGTCTCCTCCCATACTACGTCACTACGACCCTACGGCCCCAACGGAGGTGCACACGGACGCGAGCGGTGTAGGCCTCGGCGCTGTTCTTGCGCAGCGCAAACCAGGGTTCCCCGAATATGTCGTAGCATACGCAAGTCGTACGCTTACTAGAGCCGAGACCAATTACACCGTCACGGAAAAAGAGTGCCTGGCGATCATCTGGGCTCTTACAAAATTCCGACCTTATTTGTATGGTCGCCCATTTGATGTCGTCACCGATCATCATGCACTATGCTGGCTGTCGTCATTGAAGGATCCCTCGGGCCGTCTCGCCCGCTGGGCACTTCGCCTGCAAGACTACGACATCCGCGTGCTGTACCGCAACGGACGCCAGCATGCTGACGCCGACGCCCTCTCGCGCTCCCCCTTGCCTGACGACAATGCCTCCTGCTCAGTATCTCACAGTATTGCTGTTTCTTCTATCGATGTTCACACCATCGCTACCGAGCAGCGCAAGGATAAGTGGATCGCCTCGCTGATAGACTTGCTCACTGATCCGTCGGCAACACCAACCACTCGCACGTTGCGTCGTCAAGCCCACCATTTCGCCATTCGTGACGACCTACTGCACCGACGCAATTACAACGCCGACGGCCGCCAGTGGCTACTTGTGATACCCCGAAGTCTGCGTGCTGAAATATGCGAGTCCTTCCACTCTGATCCGCAATGCGCGCACTCTGGGGTATCCAAAACTTACCAGCGCATTCGACAACGATACTTCTGGCGAGGGATGTACCGCTACGTGCAGAAATTCGTCCGCTCCTGCCTCGATTGCCAACGCCGAAAACCTTCAACGCACGTGTCACCAGTCGGTCTACAACCATTACCTTGCCCTAACCGTCCGTTTGGGCGCGTGGGCATCGATTTATATGGACCACTTCCTCTGACGTCGGCTGGTAACCGTTGGGCCATCGTCGCCGTCGACCATCTAACGCGATACGCCGAAACCGCAGCCCTCCCAGCGGCTACAGCGCGCGATGTTGCCTCCTTCCTGCTACACCGATTCATGCTGCGTCACGGTCCACCCCAGGAGCTTCTCAGCGATCGAGGCCGTGTCTTCTTGTCGGAGGTCGTCGAAGCCATTCTCAAAGAGTGCCATGCTGTTCACCGCAAAACTACTGCTTACCACCCGCAGACGAATGGCCTAACCGAACGCTTAACCGCACGCTCGGCGACATGCTCTCAATGTACGTCGCCGCCGATCACACAAATTGGGATGCCATTCTGCCCTTCGTCACCTACGCCTATAATACCGCCCCTCAAAGCACTACTGGTTTTTCACCCTTTTTCCTGTTGTACGGAAGGCACCCGTCGCACACCATTGACACGATACTACCCTACAAGCCGGATCCATCTGAGTGTGCGCCTATTTCTGACACAGCCAGGCTTGCTGAAGAGTGTCCGCGAGCTTGCAAAGTCCTTTACAACGCACGAACAAGAGCGGCAGAAGAGCCTTCGCGGTGGCACCACCACTTCTGAGTCCACGTTCCTCCCCGGAGCGCTCGTATGGCTCTCGGTCCCTACCACTGCAACTGGTCTCTCGTCAAAACTACTGCCGAAATACGAAGGCCCCTACCGGGTCGTCGAGCGAACATCCCCGGTCAACTACCTGATCGAACCCATCGAACCAGCTTCGGACATGCGCCGTCGAGGGCGCGACATAGTCAACGTGGAGCGCCTCAAAGCCTACTATGACCCACTCATAGTGACGAGCTGTTAGGTCGCCGGACGGCTCCCTTTTCGTACCCGGGGTAATTGTGGCGAAGCAATTGGTACTGTTTAACGGTTGCGCTCTCCAGCGGCTCCTAGTGGGTCGTCCTCTTCTAAAGGCCGCTCGCGCTCGGAGCCCGTGCCTTTGCTTTGACTGTCGCCATAGCTCATTGTCGCCGAGTGCTGTCCAATAAACAGCTTAACAATATATATATATATATATATATATATATATATATATATATATATATATATATATATATATATATATATATATATATATATATATATATATAATAATGTATGTATATACGGCGGGCAGAGTGAGCGACGTTTGCCCCCGCTACCCCCACCCCACTCGCGAAACGTCTCTTTCTCCCCCTCTCTCTCTCTCTCTCTCTCTCTCTATATATATATATATATATATATATATATATATATATATATATATATATATATATATATATATAGAGAGAGAGAGAGAGAGAGAGAGAGAGCTACATTTGCTAGAGGTAATTTGCTTTTTAAAACTGTTGTCTGAAATCACGGAAGAACCTGCACGAACAGATTGTGCAGGCTGGGCCGCCCTATACCACGACAACACAGCAGTGTTTAATAACATTATGGAAAAATGACCGCCAATTTTAAAAAAAGTACCGCCACATTTAACCTGTTCTTCATATGAGCATTCGATCTGCAAACTTCACAATCTCAGTTTGGCGTTGTAAATACGATAAGTATGAAGAAGCTGCTATGACCCTAGTACCTTATATTCTCACTTATTAAACAAAACATGTGACTGACAAAGCAAGGTACTTCGCAGAAGTCTTCAGAATAAGCCGAGTGCCAATTTTTTTACTCTAAGAGCCATCTGATATAAGGTATTTCTCAAGAAGCAGACCACGTTCAGTCGAATAATTTTTATGGAAACCACATATTGAGCTGGTTGTGTATATAAGATTACGAATTTATGGACTATGTGTCGTTCCTTGCTCTCCTACTTTCCCAGCATGGGCGGGGGGTGGAGGGAAAAGCGGTCAAGGGCCCTTTACTCGAGCCCTCCGGCCCTCCGAGTAAATACGCCTACGTAAACTGTGTAAGCTCAAATTTTCTTTGAAAAAATGTGGGCGATTATAACGTTAACTGCCCCGCATTGTTTCCTTCCGTATAGGTCGTTAGCTGTTAATGAGTGGTCGAAATTATCTAGGCAATGCTCACAGAACCTGCTCGTAACACGACGCAACAAATGACGCGTAAGTGATGCACTGCGTAATGACCACTTACGCACGACTACTTAAAAAAAAAAAAACAGAAGAAACACTTTTCAGTACGGCATATTGTTGGTCATTGGTTCTTCGCTATTCGCA
>NC_051178.1:163095742-163113653 GCF_013339695.2 Rhipicephalus sanguineus | reverse complement strand
TTACGACGATTTTCGATTCCGTCGGAGAGAAAACACCACCTTCTTTAGTCGAATCGGACGCCGTCAAAAATATTCCCGAGTGCAAAATTAGAACTTAAGTTCCCCTAGGTTGTCGATTAGAAAAGTAGAAAGTGAGACAGTATGCCTTCTTAGAATGTAAAATTTATTCTCCAGACAGTTCATGCGCTTCTGTGATCCAGTTTCCCTGGATTTTAAGATTGCTTCAGGATACGCCTCGATCGCATGCGTATCCAGGGTCGCTGCCTAGACAAGCTCTATCTAGTACACGGAGAAGCTCCAACTGGCCGTAAAGCTCATCTTTGAGATATGGATATTTTCACGTTTTCGGTCCGTGGAAACTTCTCCTGGTTGACATACAGCTGATCTGCCTTTGTTTGCGGCACTCGCAGTTGCAGGCCTTGAGCACGCAAAAGGCCGCGACGCAGCTATTTACACAGTGCAGTATAAGTTTCACTTGACGTGGACGTTCATAATAACGGCGGGACATCACCAGTTGCACTTCACAAGGGAACAAATATGATGCGTACAGCTCAGTCGCGCACGACAGCATCCGACGCAAACTCGTGCTCCATCGCCATTATGTCATGGCGATTACACTGTGTCTGACTCTACTGACGGGAGGCTGTTCCTTACGCAGTTTCGGTTTCGTTTCACATACAGGCACTTTTCAGACTCGATTTATCGGGAGAAAGATGCGCGTTGGATTCGATATTTTAAAGTTAAGGATAACGACTCGCTCACACCTCATTTAACTAAGTAATGCTGCCATTAGCTGCCATTTTCAAAAATAATTTGGTCTGCCATCCTTGGAGAACCTCAGGGTCGTGTCATGGGTTATTGAGGCTGTCTGTTCCCCTTTTTTGGGCAAGCTGACTGCCACTGCCAATATTTTTAGTTTTTCGATTATACGACGCCCGGATTATACGACGGTTTTGCGTGGTCCCCTCAAAGTCGCATAATCGGGGTTCCACTGTACTTATTATTCAACATGGACTGACAGCAATACAGTAAAAAAATTGGTTTTCTATTTTTGATGGAGGTAGTGAAACCAGATAGCATTGATTTGTTAGGTTATGACATAATCAGTGCTAGTAATAGCAATCTTATGCAGCATTTTTTCTGACCTCTTTGAAAGCAGGGGGATTCGACATGAGTGACAACGTGCTTGTGCAGTACACGCTGAAATTTCACTGACGAAGGCTTGCTGTAGATTTAATTAGTGAGATTGTGTTCCTAAATTTGGAACTTACTGATTGCAGGTGGAGGAATCTGGAGAACATGTCATCTTCGGAACAGGAGAACTGTATCTTGACTGCGTGATGCACGACTTGAGGAAGATGTATTCAGAAATTGGTATGACATGTGGTTCTCTATGAATCTTTCTTTAGACGTTGGTGTTACGCAGTTGTACCTCACGCATTTATTATTTTTAAATTTATTTAAACAATATGTAAATTTTAGAACAGTCTCTTTATTTTTATTCAGTGTGATACACAAAGAAAAATCTACGGTTTACCTTGGACACACAGTGTTCATATTCAATTGCAAGTCTTTTGTTCACTCTAGAAAACCAAGTTGAATTTTTTGAAATCATGACAGCATTGATGTACAGGTCAACAAGAAGAACATTAGTGTCGTAACATGCAAACTTTATCATTTCTTCTTCACGAGTGTTACAACAAAACTGTCTTTTTGTTCTCGTGTTGTGGACTTGCAGACATCAAGGTTGCTGACCCAGTCGTCTGCTTCTGTGAGACGGTTGTGGAAACTTCATCGCTCAAGTGTTTTGCAGAAACTCCCAACAAGAAGTGAGATGGATTTTTTTCTTTAAACTGAACCCTCGTGTTTCTACTTATACTCTTCATTTACTGTGATCTCACGTTAAAACAAAGTGTAATCTTAATTCGTGAATACAAAAATCATTTATCATAATTAGTCACTAATAAATTTACATTTTTTCTTAATATCGGCTAGGATATCGGCTACCACTGTTTGTTCTCTGATCCACTTCGCTGTAGGTATTCCTATCTCTGAGTGGTACTCCTATCATTTTTTATTTCATCACACTCTGTGTGGTTCTTAAAGTCCTCTCGAGTTTGTTTGTTATTTAACTGGCAGAATGCAATGTTTGTACACTTTCCGCCTTAGCGTCAGTGGTAAGTTGCCGGTCATGAGTTGAGAATGTGAACAAATCTCTACGGCCTATTTAACGTATGGCACATTAAAGCATGATGAATCTCCTTGTGGAATGCTTTCTCCCTGCTTTCTCTGACCATTGCAGAGTAGGTAGCTGGTTTGTGCAGCTAACCTCAGGCTGACAGCTCTTCCTTTTATTGTAATAAGCACTTCGCTGTTGTGACTTCATTGCAACTCAGTAGAAGCTCGACATAACGAACATGGATATGACAAATTATTACAATAAACGGAAAGGCAGGCTAGTTGGTTTAGCTGCATAATGATAATTTTTGCGCACGCAACACGAAGACACAAATGAAAAGTTCACAAGGACCAGCGCAGACTATCAACTGACCTCTATTCAATAAGAAAACACAATACAGTAGAACCTCGTTGATACGTTCCCGCTTAGTACGATTTCCCGGCTCCTACGCTCGAAATCGCGAAAATTAAAAATAACCCAATACAGCTGTGTGTAATACGTTCCGGTTAATACGTTCCCGGAAAATACGATTATTCGGCAGCAACGTTCAGCACCGCGGAAAACTGTAGTCGTATAATACGTTTTGTACTCGGAAAACTCTCATTCAGGTGTGCAAAAAGGGCCCTCTCGTGTACTTGTGACGTGATCGAGAAGTAGCAGACAGCCGCCGCGCGGCGACGGCAGCTTTTCCGCAGTGCCCTTCCCTCCCTCCGCGCTTTCTCTGCTTTGCACAATTGTCCCCTCCGCGTCTCTTCCGAATTGCTCGATCGTCCCCTCCGTGTCTTCTCCGAATTGCTCGATCGCAGCTCTCTGTCAACCACACACCGACCCGAAGGCAGGCGGCGACGCTGGCCGTCAAAATCTTCAAACGGCTTGCCGCGGAAACGCACATGCCGCCGCCGCATCGCCACCGCCCGTAACCATAGCAACGCCGCCATTGTGCCCAGTGAATATGGCCGATAATTTCCCCCACACTTTTCTCGCGGAGCGCATTCGTTTTTGGGTTGCTGCGCCCGGCGCAATTCCAGTCGGCGTATTTCTCTGGCTGGGCAATTCTGCCTACCAGCGGGTCGTCAGAAGCTGCCAGAAAAGATTTGTTCTGGAAGCTATCTTGAAAGTTTTTGGTTATCAGACGCCAAAACGAGACGATGCGCGCTCGCCGCCATCTTTGTGAGGACTCGACAGATCAAAGTGCGGGTGCTTGGGGACTTCACCTTCGGTTGCCATTACGCCGAGCGTTATCTTTTAAAGCCCGTTCCCCCGTGCGATATGGTGCGATTACGAGTGGCGGCGAACATAGCACATGTCTGAAGTTAAGACAGAACGCAAACTGATCAGCGCGAGTATGCGACGTAGTATGCGATTGCCGCGAACAGCTGTCACTTTCGGGGACGCTTATCACTTTCGCGAGATTTCGCATATCGTGTTGTACCACGATTGTTATGTGCACTGCGAAGAATTGAGCTTGTTAAGCCTTTAGCGGGGCAAGTCACACGTGATCTTGCGAACGTACGTTATCGTATCCCAAATGCGTATGCTCGAGAATATCACTTCTGCTCTTCGGCAAACCTAGCCCCATATTTCCAAGCGGCCATGCACAAAGAACCGACGCTCATGCGGCGCAAAGTTTCGTCTGCTGACACGGCGGTAGCGTTTCTTTACGTTTACGCTGGTTGTCACAGAGTTCGACTTTGCGATATTTGGGTTGTCTCGGGATTTCAATACACGTGACCACGACGTTATTTTCGGTCAGGACCGGAACTAGCTGGCTAACCTCTGGCTGCCAGCGAGATGCCAGGAGTTCGAAAATCGAAGAGTCCCTCCATGTTTTTTTTTAGAAATAATGTTTTTTGCCCTTGCACCTCAATATGGCCTTGTCAGCCTCAATTTTTACTGGATTAGGATCGTACGTTTTCCCGGATCATACGTTTATTTTCCGCGTTTTTTTTTCCGAAACGTATCAACGAGGTTCTACTGTATATACTCACTACAAGCACATCATGATCACTGCGCATGAGCAGAACAGCATAGTCTATTCCTCTACATAAAAAACCAAAAAACCTTTAACAGACACATTGCACTATCACATCTTGTTTAGCATTGGGACGTTAAACCCCAGATATTATTATTATTATTATATCTTGTTTAGCAAGTTAATTTCGTTGTCATTGAGCGCTACGGATGAATGACTGACACACATGCCTTGAAGTCTAGAGATATGCCAAGCTTCTACAATCTCTGTTGTTGTCTGATTAGGATGAGCATACAAAACATCAGTTTGGTTACACAAAGGACTACACGACCCGAAGAACAATGCGTACAATGCATTGCTAAATGTGTTTCCGGCCTTCCCTTCAAATAGTCTGCGCTGGTTCTTGTGGACTTTTCGTTTGTGTCTTCGTGTTGCGCACGCAAAAATTATCATTAGACAAATTATTGTTAAATAACTGAATCAAAATGTTGCTTGCTGGTATCAGAAGGTACGTAATTTAACTTTAACAAAATTATAGGATATGACGGAAGTAATTGCTTGTCAAAGGTTTGTTTTATAGCATTGTTCTGCCATATTTACTGTAATGTTGGCTCTTGTGTTTGTATCGTGTGTGGCAGGAACAAAATCACCATGATTGCTGAGCCACTGGAAAAGGGCCTGGCAGAGGACATTGAGAATGAGGTGGTGCAGATCACATGGAATCGGAAGCGACTGGGAGAATTCTTCCAGACCAAGTATGACTGGGATTTGCTCGCAGCTCGTTCCATCTGGGCATTTGGACCCGATGCTACAGGCCCCAACATTCTTGTGGATGACACCCTGCCCTCTGAGGTAACTCGGTTTCTTGAATTTCGTGATGACACTGGCCTAAGAGTTTTCTCACTTTGTAGTCGACAAACACATCTGCCTTTAACTATGCTATCTGAGCTCCATTTGAGCTGTCATAACACACTAACTGATAATGTGGAGATGCTCAATTATTTGGACAGCTTCACCCACTCCCACTACAGTCAAACCCCGCTACAACGAAATTGACGGTGCTCGGAAAAATGTTCGTTGAAGCGAACATTTCGTTGTAGTGAAATCGATAAAACTATGGCTGACCTGAGCTAGTAGAACAGTGAAACATTTATTTCCAATATTCAAAAAGTGTCTCCTGCTTCCTTTGCGTCCCCAGCAGCGTTACGACGCGATTCTCATATATGCATAGCAACGCCACGTTGAAAAGCACGCAGAAATAACGGCTTCCGCGAACGAATCAAACAGGCACGGGCGCGCAACACGAACTGCACAGTTGCACCAATACGCTAACACTAGCTATTCGCCGACAACGGCGACATGCAGGCGTGCTATCGCGGAGCGATGACTTACGCCTTATTCTTATCCACCACTCGCGGCTGGCTGATCCCGTTGATAACGCGGACGAGTTGTTGCTCCGACCATTGGTCGCACTGACTAAGCGCGAAAAGCATTGGAAAAGGCACCATTCCGCGACTGCACCCCAGGGCTGCTCGCGTTGATAATGCGGATTCGGCGGATGTACCGTCGCTCTGACCATTTGCGAAAAGCACGAAAAGTATTGGAAAGGCATCGAAAAAGCTATCGTTTCGCGATTGCACCCCAGTGTCGACAACTGAGCTGTGGCTTCGGATTGTCTGCAACTCAGAACCAACTCAAGCCAGTTGCAAAAGCAGGGCTATGGTGTACTACACCATAGCAGGGCAGTCTGATCGCCGTCGCTATCAAGCAATGGCGGCCCTTATGCTCAGCTAGGAGCTCAGTCAACAGCGGCGGTTTCTGGTGGTTCGAACACGTGATTCAGACTTTGAATTCAAGATCAAGAAGGGAGCCGACGGATGGATACACGTTATAGATTTCAAAACAGGAGAAAGTGCCTCAGATCAGGCTGGCCGACGTTTCGATAGGGGACCTATCTTTGTCAAAGGCGCCTTGTCATCCCTGGCGTGTTAGTTTTATGGGGTTAGTGATGACGTCATGTCCAGCGGCGGCGTGTCTGTTGCTGTTGGTAATTGATGCCTGGAAAGAGAGAAACTCGAAAGCAGAAGAGTAAAGCCCTTGCCACATTTCAAGAGAATTTGCAAACACGTTCGGGTCTGCCATGTCAGAGTTAAAGGTAGCTGCAAAGAAAGGAAAAAAAAAAAAAAAGGAGAAAAAAGGGGGGGGGTACAACCAAGCGAGAGGGCGAGTGCAGCCATCACAAAGAGCTGCAGAAGGTGGTGAGGAAGGGAACTACAGGCGGGGAGAAAAACCGGGCGGCTTCCGTTTAAATGTCCGCCAAGGAGCTGCAGAAGGTGGTGGGGAAGGCAGCTACAGACGACAAAAAAAAAAAAAAAAAAGGAAGGTACTCGGGCGGCGTACGTTTAAAATGCCGCCTGCCTACTTTAAGTGATATTGAAAGGGTTGCCCGAAAAGCAAGCTCCTGCTTAATGGGTGAAGTAATTCGCTGGCATATGCATCCAGTGTCGTCGGTGGCTTCCAAAAATTGGGCGCCCGTCAACTATTTTTTTTTTTTTTTCCCTCTTAGTTGACGGGCGCCCAATTTTTGGAAGCCACCGACGACACTGGATGCATATGCCAGCGAATTACTTCACCCATTAAGCAGGAGCTTGCTTTTCGGGCAACCCTTTCAATATCACTTAAAGTAGGCAGGCGGCATTTTAAACGTACGCCGCCCGAGTACCTTCCTTTTTTTTTTTTTTTGTCGTCTGTAGCTGCCTTCCCCACCACCTTCTGCAGCTCCTTGGCGGACATTTAAACGGAAGCCGCCCGGTTTTTCTCCCCGCCTGTAGTTCCCTTCCTCACCACCTTCTGCAGCTCTTTGTGATGGCTGCACTCGCCCTCTCGCTTGGTTGTACCCCCCCCCCCTTTTTTCTCCTTTTTTTTTTTTTTTTTCCTTTCTTTGCAGCTACCTTTAACTCTGACATGGCAGACCCGAACGTGTTTGCAAATTCTCTTGAAATGTGGCAAGGGCTTTACTCTTCTGCTTTCGAGTTTCTCTCTTTCCAGGCATCAATTACCAACAGCAACAGACACGCCGCCGCTGGACATGACGTCATCACTAACCCCATAAAACTAACACGCCAGGGATGACAAGGCGCCTTTGACAAAGATAGGTCCCCTATCGAAACGTCGGCCAGCCTGATCTGAGGCACTTTCTCCTGTTTTGAAATCTATAGACTTTGAATTCGTATTTTTATGTTCTAAAATGCATCAAAATGTTTGAGATTGTGTTTATTGCACGGTAAATTAAATTTTTGAGCCCGGAATGGCATCGTCAAATTTCGGTGAAGCGGAACGGCAGCAGAAAAAGTGTTCATTGTGGCGAGCATATTTGTGCATTGACTCCTATGGACTGTTGACGGGGAACTGAGAATTTTTCGTTGTACCGGAAATTTCGTTGAAGCTGAGTTCGTTGTAGCGGAGTTCGACTGTAGTTTCATAAATTCAGAACATGTGGACCGCTGAAATGCTGTACACCGAACAGCACGTGTTTTGACAATTGGGATTCCGCCTTCACAGCTGCATGCTGTGCTGTGTGCACACCATTTTGTGTGCATCAAGGGCATAACCAGAAATGGCGGTACACCAGGCATGTGCAAGGTTCTGACTCTCAAAAAAACTTTTACAACAAACACGCACGTACAGTACAGCAAGCGCCCTGGCAGTGATGGCATAAGCTTAGTAGGCAACGTGCTAAACACAGCTTGAGACAATTGGCTCCGCTTGGCAGCGGGCACCACGTTTCAACGAAATGGCATTGGTCTTCACTCATTAGCTGCACAGACTAGGCTTGTGCGAATATTCGAGCAGTTTGAATATTTGAACGAATATGACAGTATTCGAATTCTCCTTGAAACGAATTTAAATTATTCTAAATTTCTAAGTATATTCGAAATGAATGAATAGACACATAAACCGCATGTAACCCCCTGTAAAGGCTGTTTCACTACAGTGGAGGGGTGCTGTATTGTGAATACACGTATCCAGAAGAAACCCGCACTGCCGCGAAGCCCCACTTCAAGGTTAAATGAACAAATTGCCCTCGCATCGATTCCTCATTTTTCAAGTTTAAAAGCTCATTATATCGGCTTATATGCTCTAAGTAGAGTAAATTTTAAAACCTAACGTATTTTACAGGTTATCACTTGCATTCTGTCGAAAGTAAAATCCTGCTACTATTCAAAGTTGCTTCCACTTCCCTTTGAACCAAAAAGAAAGGCATTTGCACATGCCTTGTTTCAATTTTAAAAAGTATCGTGCAGGTTAGTTGGGTCATGACAGATATGCTCATTTTTCTTTATAATATCTGATGTGTACTACTATTCGTATGCGATTAGAAATTATTCGACCAAATCACTATTTGCTTCGAATCCCTTCGAACCTAAAATTATGTATTTGCACAAGCCTAGCACAGACGCATACACATGCATTTAGGAAAGCCGAGGAAGTCATCCATGCATTATTCCGCTATGTTGACCACTGTATGTGTTCCCTGTCATAGTTTTGTAATGCTCCCTGGCATTGCCACTGTGCACTGTTACACAATTGGGCAAGAGAGTCAGAATTATTTCTGTGCTTTGATGAAAAGAAATTGGCCTTGCAGTGGGTACCGGTCACCGTCTACTGCCGCAGTTTATTTATTTCTTTGTTGGTAGCAGCTGCGTACATGAGGAGATGCAAATTGATACCTGTCTAGCAGGTACATATTAACTAGGTCTTACTGTAGTTGTTTATCTCCTTAGTTCCAATGTTGTAGCTGCTACTAACTTCTCCACTGTGTTCTTTTTGCTACCCAGGTTGACAAAGGACTTCTTAGTATGGTGAAAGACAGCATTGTCCAGGGCTTTCAGTGGGCCACGCGAGAAGGGCCCCTTTGTGAAGAACGTAAGCCATTGCATACTAATCTTCTCATGGTGCTGTTTGCTCCCTCTAATTTAATTCTTAAAAACTATAACCAGAAAAAAAGAAAGCTTACGTGCTGTACCCAGAGTATCATTGTACTGTAATCAACACCTGCACTTTCCCTGTCTAGAGACATCAAAGTCAGCCTCATGTGCTTCACCCTGCAGCATTTTTATATTTCATAGAATGCTACCATCTTGTCAGGTTTTTCACTACACCCAACAGATTTTAGGCTTTGCTTGTTTTCAAGTGTGCCAGAGTGTTCTGATATGTGTAGCCTTTTAGTTTTCCATCTGTAACACACCTTTCAACGTTAGAGATAAAGTTTCACTCACTGCATTTCTCTGAGGTGTCTCAGTAGACCTGTTTGGCTTTCTGGGTCCCGCGAACCTGCTCTGTGCTTATTGGCTGACACTTTGTTACAGCCATCCGTAACTGCAAGTTCAAGATTTTGGATGCTGTAATAGCAAATGAGCCCATTCACCGTGGAGGTGGCCAGATCATCCCAACGGCTCGACGTGTGGCCTATTCCGCATTCTTGATGGCAACTCCTCGCCTCATGGAGCCGTACTACTTTGTGGAAGTGCAGGCTCCTGCTGACTGTGTCTCGGCTGTGTACACAGTTCTCGCTAGGAGGAGGTCAGTGCCTGTGCTTGCTTCTGGTTCTTGTAATGCCTTTTAATTGTTCTACATATGCCTTTGCGTTTTGTCGCATGTCTTATTTATAGAAATGTGTGTATCTGAAGAAGACTAAGACGGGAACAAACAGCGCTGGACATGGGACGTCAAAAGAACGTTAGACAAGGGCGCTGAACTAACAACCACTGGTTTATTGTTGGGATATGCAATACAGTCAACGTCCGGTTTTTCGGACTCCCTAGGGACCGTGAAATCGTCCGAAAAATCGTGCAGTCCGAAAAAATGAATTCATACTTTTTTATTCCGCTCAAGCGGTCAAATCGCCACAACCACGTCCGAAATAGCTTTAATGCCTCGCAGTACACTTATCAGGCATTTTGGTGCACGCCCAGGCTCCCGCAAACACATACGGTACCTGCCGCGAACCCCGCTTAACTACGTGCCAATCGCCACTTACTTGCAAATTTGAGTCTCATGATGAACGCCGCTGATACCAGTAAAGTGCGGAATAGATTACGGTGCTCTCGCATGGAGTGTTTGGAAACGATGACGGGGAACGCAAGGACTGTGGCGAAAGAGCAGACGACTCGTCCGGCTTTCCCCGATGCACGTGCGCACGCATCGCCGAATCTCCGCCGATAAGCAATTTGCTGCCGTGTGAAGCCAATCGTTTCTAGTTGTGTGCAGCACATCGCCAACTAAGCTGACGCCACCACTGTACTGTTGCTCTACCGCACGCATGCATTTGTCATCAAACTGTTCGTGATGCCCACTCCGTTCCTGACCGCACACGGGCGCGGCAATGGCGAGATGGTTTCATTCGTGAACGCAACACGTCTGTGCGGCACACTGAGCGGTCTTGCACAAAGAGGCAGCATGAATGGCGGCACGGCGCGTCTGGGCTCTCGCCTGTTAAATGCGTGCAGTACGCATGCAACTGCGCGCTAGGCCATATGCACTACCGAGCAGTTAACTGACGATGCTTATCGTAAGGGTTGTCGGCGATTAAGCCGTACTGGCGCGCTTGCCACCTGCCGCCATCACGCCTCCGTGCATTTCCGCTGCTTATCCGTAAAGACATCGCCGCACGGTGCCGTGATAGCGGCCCCTTTGAATTTCTAGTAAGCTTCACCCCATAACACTTCGGCATTGCGGCGAAGCTGACTTTTGGACTTTGCTACTGTCGCAAACAGATCGACTCGCGAAAGCGCTGGTTCGAACCTACGAGATGATAGACGCGGCAAAGGTGGGGGCTTCAATTAATGCCTCTCAGACCTGCAATTTAGGCAGAAAGTCCGAAAAATTGAACGCTAAAGAGTTTCAGCGTCCGAAATTTCGGACGTTCTTATACATTCTGGTGACGGTGCCGCGAAAGTGTCCGAATTTTCGAGCATGTCCGGAAAATTGGGCGTCCGAAAAATCGGCAGTTGACTGTATATACAGAAGCTTAATCATGTACTAACCAGCCAAGTTAGGTGCAGTCCTGCTGAACACAACAAATGATTACGATAAGGTTGGGACTGGCATGGTTCAACAGTGGTCGAGCAACGTGCCTTATGAACTCGGCTAGTGGACTAGTGAACCTCTCAGTGAACTCCCTTATAAAAACAAATTATTTGTCAAAGCACTATCTACAGCCCGAGATTTTTTTGTATGGCCACATTTGATCTTTTTTAGCCAGTGTTTGACTTTCATAGAGAGCTCTGTGGAGATCATGAAACATAATTAATGCTTGATAGCTGGCGTCACACCAGATATGTTGGGCATATTTTCCTGTGTTATACAGTCGCCGACCGTTTATTCGGACTCGGCGGGAACCGCCGAAAAGTCCGTATAATCGGGAGTCCGAAAAAAAGGATTCACCAGAAAGAAAAAAAAACACTTTTATTGGCCAAGCGGCGGGAAAAAACTTGTTAGTGCGCGTCTGTACACATGTACGCTTATGCGCGACCAAGTCGGCCTGTATTTCAGCCAATGTTTGGCCACCCCCTGATGGTCGGCAATAGCACTGCAACGGCCCACGCTAAATCCGCATTTGATGGCTGTGGTGTGGTAGGTGCGTCGTCACGGCAGTCACTGTCCGCACGTGCTGGTTCTTGTAGCTGACGGGTGATCTCATCGCCCAACTCGGCGAAAACTCCCAAGCAACTTCCACCTGGTGAATAATCGCCACTTTTTTTGCCATCGTCAGGGCCTTGTAGTTGCCGCGTTTCTTTAGTTCCGACGGCGCACATGAAATGGGCAGCGTCGAAGCAATTTCAGCAGATCAGGCCTCGCACGCCAAGCAACAAACAAGGGAGCGGGACACAAAGCTCGGGATGCAGATCAGGCTTAGCCACAGAAACATCTACCCTCACACGCCAAAAGGAAACAACGTTGGGTAGTTGATGTTGCAGTGCTTCTGTTGTCGTACTCGTTTTGTCCGAATCAGGATCCGCGTCGTACTCGTACACCCTGTCATTCACCTCAAACGCCGCACCGAGCTGATTCCAATCTTGGCTTGGCCTGCTGTTTGGCCGTGGTAGCCATTCAATGGATACTTGACTGGCTAAAGCCAAAAGGCAACCGTTGTGTGTAGCCAACAAACATAGCCTTCGAGATCGGTAATTTCTGCGTGGATTTTTGACATTGGCACGATCTCCAGTTATAGCCAGTGCAACATTTCAGCGCTGGCAACCTAGCAAAAACATTGTAAACATTGCTGACAGCTTGTCATGGCGTTGAACGTCGCACTTGATCAGCCAGGCGGAGTCCGAAAAATCGAACGGCGCACTGTGGGGCGTCCGAATTTTCGGTCGTGAGTTTACATTACTTCAGTGAGACGAGTGGCGGTGCCGCGAAGGTGTCCGAATAAACGAACATGTCAGAATTTTCGGTGTCCGAATAAACGGTCGGCGACTGTACTATAACCAGAATTTCAACATCTATGCAGGTTATAGCTAAACATTGTTCTCATGCATGGCTTCACAGCACTGCACCACAAATTGTGTGATTGAGCAGAGGGCTGTTGTGGCAGTTGGGATGACAAGACACACACCATAAGTTTGTCTCTGAAATTCTCAGAGTTAGCTTTATACCTGAGAGAGTGCATTTTTCTTTATAGACTAAGTCATTGCGGTAATGCATGAGAACATTTTATTGCGATAGCAGTTATATGGACACTCTCGGCTGATTTTTGTTGTCGCCGTCGCAGTCATGTCCCGGATATATATATGTATGTATATATATATAAAAAAGGCACAAAAATAAAGCAGAAGAAAAAAATTCTGAACCACGGACTGGGGATTCGAACCATCAACCCCTCACTCCCCAACCAGCTGTATTAGACACGATGCAACCATGCCCCATGCATGCGCCGGCGAAATAACGGTGAACAATTTATATACACCATTTACCGCTGGTGTGAAGCAATATCTCGGAGGAGCTTGAGCATGTTTTCTGTCACGCAATGCTCCTAATTTTCATTCAGTTTGAAAACTGCCCTCGCGCATGACAAAGTAGCCCTTTTCTGTACCCACTTGTGACGTGGAAGGAAAAAAATAACAAAGAACACCGGCCACACCTTACATCAGACGCCCCCGTGTGGCAGGAGACGCAGGGGGTCATTCCACGTGCCGCAGTTTAAAAGAAAAAGAAATACCTAAGAGCGTCTGATTCTCCATTGTCGACACTTGCAGACGCCACGCTCCTAATTTTCTTTCAATTTGAAAACTGCCCTTGAGACGCGCACAACAAAGTGACCCTTTTCTATACCCACTTGTGATGTGGAAGGGAAAAAAAACAAAACAAAGGACACCGGGCACACCTTGCATCAGACACCCCCGTGTGGCAGGAAGCGCAGAGGGTCACTCCACGCGCCACAGTTTAAAAGAAAAGAAATGTCTAAGAGCATCTGATTCTCCATTGTCGACACTTGCAGCGCGTTACTCAAGCGTAAGGACGTAACAACTGCGACAGTTGTTAGTTCACGCTTGCCCTGTGCATGCCTGTGCGTTCTTTTCGGGCGTCCTTCTTTGTGCTTCAGCAGTGTGCTGCAAGTATCGAGCTGCTTCTCGGTCTTTGTGTGACATTCCAATTTCTTTCTGTCGCATTCATGGCTTTGCCGTTGCGGCGAAACTGTGACTCTTTTTTTTCTTCTTTCCTCTTTTGAAGATTGTAGCTAGGCATGCAGATTGCATGCTAGGACTAGCCATATATTTGAAAAGTTAAATAGAATATTTGCTTGTAAGGGGCAACTTTTATTTATTTTATAATAAAAGTTGTTTTCATTCATTCATTCATTGTAAGGGGCAACATATTAGTATTGTTAGATTGCTAACAGCCTGTACACTCTGCTACCATTATGCCCTTTGGATATGTGTTTGATAGCGGATTACCTGCATATAGTAAATCTACACGATCAGTGCTGCAGTGCCACATTACCGTGAAAACAGGAATATATAGGTTGAGCTTTTTTCGAAAAACTGTAATGTAATGTTCGATCCCTGTCTTAAATAGCAGTCTTCAGCAGAAAAATTATGGGAGTCTGGCGACCATGGGCGACTGAAGTCAACCGTCTTACTTGCCTTCATCAGCGTCGCTAGTGATGCAGGAGGGCCAAGCTTCAAGTTATTCTATTTTGTCACAACATTCTGTCGATTTCAAGTTTGGTACCTGTTTTATAATGACTAGTGAGAAATTTGTGATACTAATCTTAGTTTTAAAGTATTCAATTTAATTCGTTTGGGGACTTGTTGTGCAATACCAAAGAGAATGCTTAAAGGGACACTAAAGGCAGATAACAATTTATGTCAGAGTGAAAGCTCAATGTATGACAGTGTCTAAAAAGGCAATATTATCAACAGCAGTGCCCTACTTACCGAGAAATTAAGCTAAATGTATCACATGACGTGTGCCACGAGTGGAACATATTGGAAATGATCCCGATGACATGAGAGCGTCCGACTACAATTAATCACTAGTAATCAAACTAGCAGCAATAAAAAAAGAACCTTACGTGCATGAAAACACGTAATAAAATGCTGTTTGTTCGTTTCCGTTTGATTCATGGAAAAAAGAACCTCTGTGGCGTTGCCATGTGGAACGGCGCACGTGGTTCAAAGGTTCCGTTTTCGCCGAACTGCGCTTCGCCTGGCGCCCTGCTTTGCTCACGCAGTCGCGTCTCAGTGGTAGTTTAAGGATCGCGTACTGCCGCGTGTGTTTTGCACGCTCGTGAAAGTCGCTCTGACAGAAAGTTCGACAAAATGCCGCATGCATGTGATGTTGCCGGATGCCCGAATGGTGCGCGCCAACGTTGGACACGGCAACACGGCAAAGGCGGGCAACGTTGGGCACGGCAACAGTGACGTCAGAAAGGCCGCTTTCAGGCGGGTGATTTGGCACTAACGCGATGCAGACCTCTAAAATGTGATTTTATTGGAAAATAAGCACTTTTTTGGCACAAAAGTAGCACTACGAGGTTTCTGGACCGCTATTTCAACAAGCAACGTTGACTTAATATTTGCCTTTAGTATCCCTTTAACAGCTTCAGATGACATTGCCACCTTGCAGGTACCACTATTGCACAGTGGTTAAAGATCACAGTAGAAAGAAGTTCCACTTAGTACACACAAGCACAGTACACCTTATACACATTGTACACCCATTAACATACATGTGCACCTAGCTCTACTTCAAGCAAAGTCCTGTGAGCAAATCGTTATATTCTGGGGGAAAATGAGAGTGTAGGAGTGGTTCAGCGCATATTTCACGGCAATGAGATCAGCTTCGTTAACATTCATGGTGTAGTTCGTTTATTGAATGCTTCGCTGTCTTTTTTTGTTGTTGTTGTACAAGTTTTAAACGCTGCGTATAGAAAACACTGAACATTTCTTTCATGCTTGCAGAGGTCACGTAACACAGGATGCTCCTGTCCCTGGGTCGCCACTGTACACAATCAAGGCCTTCATTCCAGCCATAGATTCATTTGGGTTTGAGACTGACCTGCGGACACATACCCAAGGCCAAGCTTTCTGCCTTTCCATGTTTCACCATTGGCAGGTGAGAGAAACCCTTCCTCTCTGTTCAGAAGGTGTTTTGTGGTATGGTCGAACCCCGCTACAACGAACGCTGCTTCATCAAAATTTTCGGTACAACGTAAAATTCTCGGTTCCCTGTCAACAGTCCATAGGAGTCAATGCATAAATATGCTTGCCACAACGAACACTTTTTCTGCTGCCATTCTGCTTCAACGAAATTTGACAATGCCATTCCGGGCTCAAAAATTTAATTTGCCATGCAATAAACACAATCTCAAACATTTTGGTGCATTTGAGAACATAAAAATATGTCTACAAAGTCTAAATCGCATGTTGGCATCATCAGAAACCACCGCTGTTGACTGAGCATGGTGGCTGCCATTGCTTGATAGCGACAGCGATGAGACTGCCCTGCTTTCGCAACTGGCTTCAGTAGCTTCTTAGTCGCAGACAATTCGAATACAAAGCTCAGTTGTCCACGCTAGGGTTAGAGTGTACTAGAATATTTTACTGGGGTGCAATCGTGGAACGATTCCTTTTCCAATGCCTTTCCAATGATCTTCGTGCATTTCGAGCTTCGCCAGTGGTCAGAGCACGGTACACCTGCATTATCAACACGAGCAACCCTGGGGTGCAATCATGGAATCACGTGGAACGATGCCTTTTCCAATGCCAATTGCTAGTTGGGTGCAGCGCGTCGCGTACTTGGCTCACGCCGTCACAGCCGGGCCGCTTGCTGTACGCCGTATGCGTGCATTTGTGCGTTCATGCCTGCTTCAATCCTGGACCGTACACAGGTTTGGCGAGTAGCCTGTTCGTTCAACGCGGTGAAGACAAGCATTTTGCAAGCAGCGCACACCCTACGTCTCCGCGTGGTGCACAACGAGGCACGGCGCACTTGGGTTGTCGCCTGATAAAATAAAATGTGCAGTTTACGCTCGCTGTCAGTGCATCGACGTTTCTTGGTGCCTGCGCTGCTCAACACCAGCGAGCTTCTTTTGCTTCTACAAAACGACAAACACTAAAGCAGTCTCACACGACCACGGTGGTGGCGAACTTCCGAACGGCACCATGGCGCGCTTGTACCGCCGTCAATGCGCACAGTTTACGTTGCATGCACAGCCAGGCAGATAGGTGCAGAGGACTATGATAAGGTTGTCGGCGTAAGTCATGTAGGCACGTTCATTGTCGGCCGCCACCTTGCCTTCGCTCTTTTCTGATGCTTATGCATGAAGGCATCGCCACATTCGCACAGAAGCCGTACTCTCAGATCGACCAGTCTCTACCATTACCAAAAAGACGGGATACCCTCTGCGGCACATTGTGGCATCGATGAGTGGAGGGGCGCCGTGAACTTGTTAGTGCAACGAAAAGTTATCACGGTTAGCGCTTACATTTTCGCGCTTGTCCTCTGTATACCTGTGCGTTCTGTTCGAACGTCCTCCTTTGTGTGTGAGCAGCGGGCTGCAAGTGTCAAGCTGCGACAGTTGTTAGTTTGCACTCATCCTGTGTGTGTTCTTTTCGTGCGTACTTTTTGCTTGAGTAGCACGCTTAAAGCTTCGATCTGTTCGCTGTTCTTTGTGTGACATTCCAATATGTTGCTATTGTATTCATTGCTTCGCCCTTGCAGCAAAATTGTGACTATTTTTTTCCTTACTAGCCATTCTGCCGCTGAAGAAACGTCTGAAAAGTGAGCGACCTTGTTCGCACCGTCCGAAATCTGCATGCGATGCTTGCCGATCTAGGATATCTTAGTCGCGAGTAAATTGGAGCGGGGCATGCGCAAGCGTGCCTCTCTCATGCTTTAGAAGGCCTGTTTTAACTTTTTTTTTTCGCTTCATATGCGCGATATTTTTACCACGACCATGTCTGAAATGTTCATTTTTCGATCAGCTTACAGCGCAATAGAAAGGCGAAGACGGACGCAGACCAAGGATGGGATGACACGAGCGTTGTTCTTTTGTATTTTTTCTTTTACGGGCAAAATTACTTTCTTGCAGCAAAGTGAGTGCCTGCTGTTTCACTTTTGCTGTCTTAACTTCAATGCGGTTAAAATTTTCCAAGACCGCCGCTTTTGACTTCTCAGTGAATACACCTTCCAGCATTACCACAAACATCCCCTCCTTGTCCGACACACACACTCTCAGTCCCCTCGCTCCA
>NC_051178.1:163027917-163095642 GCF_013339695.2 Rhipicephalus sanguineus | reverse complement strand
TTCAGGCTTCAACGAAATTTCCGGTACACCGAAAAATTCTCAGTTCCCCGTCAACAGCCATAGGAGTCAATGCAACAAATATGCTCGCCACAATGAACACTTTTTCTGCTGCCGTTCCGCTTCACCGAAATTTGACGATGCCATTCCGGGCTCAAAAATTTAATTTACCGTGCAATAAACACAATCTCAAACATTTTGATGCATTTAGAACATAAAAATACGAATTCAAAGTCTATAGATTTCAAAACAGGAGAAAGTGCCTCAGATCAGGTGGCCGACGTTTCGATAGGGGACCTATCTTTGTCAAAGGCGCCTTGTCATCCCTGGCGTGTTAGTTTTATGGGGTTAGTGATGACGTCATGTCCAGCGGCGGCGTGTCTGTTGCTGTTTGGTAAGATGCCTGGAAGAGAGAAAACTCGAAAGCCGAAGAGTCGAAAGCCCTTGCCACATTTCAAGAGAATTTGCAAACACGTTCGGGTCTGCCATGTCAGAGTTAAAGGTAGCTGCAAAGAAAGGAAAAAAAAAAAAAAGGAAAAAAGGGGGGGGGGTACAACCAAGCGAGAGGCGAGTGCAGCCATCACAAAGAGCTGCAGAAGGTGGTGAGGAAGGGAACTACAGGCGGGGAGAAAAACCGGGCGGCTTCCGTTTAAATGTCCGCCAAGGAGCTGCAGAAGGTGTGGGAAGGCAGCTACAGACGACAAAAAAAAAAAAAAAAGGAAGGTACTCGTTGCGGGCGTACGTTAAAATGCGCCTGCCTACTTTAAGTGATATTGAAAGGGTTGCCCGAAAAGCAAGCTCCTGCTTAATGGGTGAAGTAATTCGCTGGCATATGCATCCAGTGTCGTCGGTGGCTTCCAAAAATTGGGCGCCCGTCAACTAAGAGGGAAAAAAAAAAAAATAGTTGACGGGCGCCCAATTTTTGGAAGCCACCGACGACACTGGATGCATATGCCAGCGAATTACTTCACCCATTAAGCAGGAGCTTGCTTTTCGGGCAACCTTTCAATATCACTTAAAGTAGGCAGGCGGCATTTTAAACGTACGCCGCCCGAGTACCTTCCTTTTTTTTTTTTTTTTTTTGTCGTCTGTAGCTGCCTTCCCCACCACCTTCTGCAGCTCCTTGGCGGACATTTAAACGGAAGCCGCCCGGTTTTTCTCCCCGCCTGTAGTTCCCTTCCTCACCACCTTCTGCAGCTCTTTGTGATGGCTGCACTCGCCCTCTCGCTTGGTTGTACCCCCCCCCTTTTTTCTCCTTTTTTTTTTTTTTTCCTTTCTTTGCAGCTACCTTTAACTCTGACATGGCAGACCCGAACGTGTTTGCAAATTCTCTTGAAATGTGGCAAGGGCTTTACTCTTCTGCTTCCGAGTTCTCTCTTTCCAGGCATCAATTACCAACAGCAACAGACACGCCGCCGCTGGACATGACGTCATCACTAACCCCATAAAACTAACACGCAGGGATGACAAGGCGCCTTGACAAAGATAGGTCCCCTATCGAAACGTCGGCCAGCCTGATCTGAGGCACTTTCTCCTGTTTTTGAAATCTATAACGTGTATCCATCCGTCGGCTCCCTTCTTGATCTTGAATTCAAAGTCCTGAATCACGTGTCGAACCACCAGAAACCGCCGCTGTTGACTGAGCTCCTAGCTGAGCATAGGGCCGCATTGCTTGATAGCGACGGCGATCAGACTGCCCTGCTATGGTGTAGTACACCATAGCCCTGCTTTTGCAACTGGCTTGAGTTGGTTCTGAGTGCAGACAATCCGAAGCCACAGCTCAGTTGTCGACACTGGGTTGCAATCGCGAAACGATAGCTTTTTCGATGCCTTTCCAATACTTTTCGTGCTTTTCGCAAATGGTCAGAGCGACGGTACATCCGCCGAATCCGCATTATCAACGCGAGCAGCCCTGGGGTGCAGTCGCGGAATGGTGCCTTTTCCAATGCTTTTCGCCGCTTAGTCCAGTGCGACCAATGGTCGGAGCAACAACTCGTCCGCGTTATCAACGGGATCAAGCCAGCCGCGAGTGGTGGATAAGAATAAGGCGTAAGTCATCGCTCCGCGATAGCACGCCTGCATGTCGCCGTTGTCGGCGAATAGCTAGTGTTAGCGTATTGGTGCAACTGTGCAGTTCGTGTTGCGCGCCCGTGCCTGTTTGATTCGTTCGCGGAAGCCGTTATTCTTCTGCGTGCTTTTCAACGTGGCGTTGCTATGCATATATGAGAATCGCGTCGTAACGCTGCTGGGGACGCAAAGGAAGCAGGAGACACTTTTTGAATATTGGAAATAAATGTTTCACTGTCTACTAGCTCAGGTCAGCCATAGTTTTAATCGATTTCACTACACGAAATGTTCGCTTCAACGAACATTTTTCCGAGCACCGTCCAATTTCGTTGTAGCGGGGTTTGACTGTAGTGGGAGTGGGTGGAAGCTGTCCAAATAATTGAGCATCTCCACCATTATCAGTTAGTGTGTTATGACAGCTCAAATGGAGCTCAGATAGCATAGTTAAAGGCAGATGTGTTGTCGACTACAAAAGTGAGAAAACTCTTAGGCCAGTGTCATCACGAAATTCAAGAAAACCGAGTTACCTCAGGAGGCAGGGTGTCATCCACAAGAATGTTGGGGCCTGTAGCATCGGGTCCAAATGCCCAGATGGAACGAGCTGCGAGCAAATCCCAGTCATACTTGGTCTGGAAGATTCTCCCAGCCGTTTCCGGTTCCATGTGATCTGCACCACCTCATTCTCAATGTCCTCTGCCAGGCCCCTTTCCAGTGGCTCAGCAATCATGGTGATTTGTTCCTGCCACACACGATACAAACACAAGAGCCAACATTACAGTAATATGGCAGAACAATGCTATAAAACAAACCTTTGACAAGCAATTACTTCCGTCATATCCTATAATTTTGTTAAGTTAAATTACGTACCTTCTGATACCAGCAAGCAACATTTTGATTCAGTTATTTAACAATAATTTGTCTAATGATAATTTTTGCGTGCGCACACGAAGACACAAACGAAAAGTCCACAAGAACCAGCGCAGACTATTTGAAGGGAAGGCCGGAAACACATTTAGCAATGCATTGTACGCATTGTTCTTCGGGTCGTTAGTCCTTTGTGTAACCAAACTGATGTTTTGTATGCTCATCCTAATCAGACAACAACAGAGATTGTAGAAGCTTGCATATCTCTAGACTTCAAGGCATGTGTGTCAGTCATTCATCCGTAGCGCTCAATGACAACGAAATTAACTTGCTAAACAAGATATAATAATAATAATAATATCTGGGGTTTAACGTCCCAATGCTAAACAAGATGTGATAGTGCAATGTGTCTGTTAAAGGTTTTTTGGTTTTTTATGTAGAGGAATAGACTATGCTGTTCTGCTCATGCGCAGTGATCATGATGTGCTTGTAGTGAGTATATACAGTAGAACCTCGTTGATACGTTTCGGAAAAAAAAACGCGGAAAATAAACGTATGATCCGGGAAAACGTACGATCCTAATCCAGTAAAAATTGAGGCTGACAAGGCCATATTGAGGTGCAAGGGCAAAAAACATTTATTTCTAAAAAAAAACATGGAGGGACTCTTCGATTTTCGAACTCCTGGCATCTCGCTGGCAGCCAGAGGTTAGCCAGCTAGTTCCGGTCCTGACCGAAAATAACGTCGTGGTCACGTGTATTGAATCCCGAGACAACCCAAATATCGCAAAGTCGAACTCTGTGACAACCAGCGTAAACGTAAAGAAACGCTACCGCCGTGTCAGCAGACGAAACTTTGCGCCGCATGAGCGTCGGTTTCTTTGTGCATGGCCGCTTGGAAATATGGGGCTAGGTTTGCCGAAGAGCAGAAGTGATATTCTCGAGCATACGCATTTGGATACGATAACGTACGTTCGCAAGATCACGTGTGACTTGCCCCGCTAAAGGCTTAACAAGCCTCAATTCTTCGCAGTGCACATAACAATCGTGGTACAACACGATATGCGAAATCTCGCGAAAGTGATAAGCGTCCCGAAAGTGACAGCTGTTCGCGGCAATCGCATACTACGTCGCATACTCGCGCTGATCAGTTTGCGTTCTGTCTTAACTTCAGACATGTGCTATGTTCGCCGCCACTCGTAATCGCACCATATCGCACGGGGGAACGGGCTTTAAAAGATAACGCTCGGCGTAATGGCAACCGAAGGTGAAGTCCCCAAGCACCCGCACTTTGATCTGTCGAGTCCTCACAAAGATGGCGGCGAGCGCGCATCGTCTCGTTTTTGGCGTCTGATAACCAAAAACTTTCAAGATAGCTTCCAGAACAAATCTTTTCTGGCAGCTTCTGACGACCCGCTGGTAGGCAGAATTGCCAGCCAGAGAAATACGCCGACTGGAATTGCGCCGGGCGCAGCAACCCAAAAACGAATGCGCTCCGCGAGAAAAGTGTGGGGGAAATTATCGGCCATATTCACTGGGCACAATGGCGGCGTTGCTATGGTTACGGGCGGTGGCGATGCCGGCGGCGGCATGTGCGTTTCCGCGGCAAAGCCGTTTGAAGATTTTGACGGCCAGCGTCGCCGCCTGCCTTCGGGTCGGTGTGTGGTTGACAGAGAGCTGCGATCGAGCAATTCGGAGAAGACACGGAGGGGACGATCGAGCAATTCGGAAGAGACGCGGAGGGGACAATTGTGCAAAGCAGAGAAAGCGCGGAGGGAGGGAAGGGCACTGCGGAAAAGCTGCCGTCGCCGCGCGGCGGCTGTCTGCTACTTCTCGATCACGTCACAAGTACACGAGAGGGCCCTTTTTGCACACCTGAATGAGAGTTTCCGAGTACAAAACGTATTATACGACTACAGTTTTCCGCGGTGCTGAACGTTGCTGCCGAATAATCGTATTTTCCGGGAACGTATTAACCGGAACGTATTACACACAGCTGTATTGGGTTATTTTTAATTTTCGCGATTTCGAGCGTAGGAGCCGGGAAATCGTACTAAGCGGGAACGTATCAACGAGGTTCTACTGTATTGTGTTTTCTTATTGAATAGAGGTCAGTTGATAGTCTGCGCTGGTCCTTGTGAACTTTTCATTTGTGTCTTCGTGTTGCGTGCGCAAAAATTATCATTATGCAGCTAAACCAACTAGCCTGCCTTTCCGTTTTATTGTAATAATTTGTCATATCCATGTTCGTTATGTCGAGCTTCTACTGAGTTGCAATGAAGTCACAACAGCGAAGTGCTTATTACAATAAAAGGAAGAGCTGTCAGCCTGAGGTTAGCTGCACAAACCAGCTACCCTGCAATGGTCAGAGAAAGCAGGAGAAAGCATTCCACAAGGAGATTCATCATGCTTTAATGTGCCATACGTTAAATAGGCCGTAGAGATTTGTTCACATTCTCAACTCATGACCGGCAACTTACCACTGACGCTAAGGCGGAAAGTGTACAAACATTGCATTCTGCCAGTTAAATAACAAACGAAACTCGAGAGGACTTTAAGAACCACACAGAGTGTGATGAAATAAAAAATGATAGGAGTACCACTCAGAGATAGGAATACCTACAGCGAAGTGGATCAGAGAACAAACAGTGGTAGCCGATATCCTAGCCGATATTAAGAAAAAATGTAAATTTATTAGTGACTAATTATGATAAATGATTTTTGTATTCACGAATTAAGATTACATTTTGTTTTAACGTGAGATCACAGTAAATGAAGAGTATAAGTAGAAACACGAGGGTTCAGTTTAAAGAAAAAAATCCATCTCACTTCTTGTTGGGAGTTTCTGCAAAACACTTGAGCGATGAAGTTTCCACAACCGTCTCACAGAAGCAGACGACTGGGTCAGCAACCTTGATGTCTGCAAGTCCACAACACGAGAACAAAAAGACAGTTTTGTTGTAACACTCGTGAAGAAGAAATGATAAAGTTTGCATGTTACGACACTAAAGCTCTTCTTGTTGACCTGTACATCAATGCTGTCATGATTTTAAAAAAATTCAACTTGGTTTTCTAGAGTGAACAAAAGACCTGCAATCGAATATGAACACTGTGTGTCCAAGGTAAACCTTACATTTTTCTTTCTGTGTATCACAGTGAATAAAAATAAACAAACAGACTATTCTAAAATTTACATGTTGTTTAAATAAATTTAAAAATAATAAATGCGTGAGGTACAACTGCGTAACACCAACGGTCTAAAGAAAGATTCATAGAGAAACCACATGTCATACCAATTTCTGAATACATCTTCCTCAAGTCGTGCATCACGCAGTCAAGATACAGTTCTCCTGTTCCGAAGATGACATGTTCTCCAGATTCCTCCACCTGCAATCAGTAAGTTCCAAATTTAGGAACACAATCTCACTAATTAAATCTCAGCAAGCCTTCGTCAGTGAAATTTCAGCGTGTACTGCACAAGCACGTTGTCACTCATGTCGAATCCCCCTGCTTTCAAAGAGGTCAGAAAAAATGCTGCATAAGATTGCTATTACTAGCACTGATTATGTCATAACCTAACAAATCATGCTATCTGGTTTCACTACCTCCATCAAAAATAGAAAACCAATTTTTTTACTGTATTGCTGTCAGTCCATGTTGAATAATAAGTACAGTGGAACCCCGATTATGCGACTTTGAGGGGACCACGCAAAACCGTCGTATAATCCGGGCGTCGTATAATCGAAAAACTAAAAATATTGGCAGTGGCAGTCAGCTTGCCAAAAAAGGGGAACAGACAGCCTCAATAGCCCATGACACGACCCTGAGGTTCTCCAAGGATGGTAGACCAAATTATTTTTGAAAATGGCAGCTAATGGCAGCATTACTTAGTTAAATGAGGTGTGAGCGAGTCGTTATCCTTAACTTTAAAATATCGAATCCAACGCGCATCTTTCTCCCGATAAATCGAGTCTGAAAAGTGCCTGTATGTGAAAACGAAACCGAAACTGCGTAAGGAACAGCCTCCCGTCAGTAGAGTCAGACACAGTGTAATCGCCATGACATAATGGCGATGGAGCACGAGTTTGCGTCGGATGCTGTCGTGCGCGACTGAGCTGTGCGCATCATATTTGTTCCCTTGTGAAGTGCAACTGGTGATGTCCCGCCGTTATTATGAACGTCCACGTCAAGTGAAACTTATACTGCACTGTGTAAATAGCTGCGTCGCGGCCTTTTGCGTGCTCAAGGCCTGCAACTGCGAGTGCCGCAAACAAAGGCAGATCAGCTGTATGTCAACCAGGAGAAGTTTCCACGGACCGAAAACGTGAAAATATCCATATCTCAAAGATGAGCTTTACGGCCAGTTGGAGCTTCTCCGTGTACTAGATAGAGCTTGTCTAGGCAGCGACCCTGGATACGCATGCGATCGAGGCGTATCCTGAAGCAATCTTAAAATCCAGGGAAACTGGATCACAGAAGCGCATGAACTGTCTGGAGAATAAATTTACATTCTAAGAAGGCATACTGTCTCACTTTCTACTTTTCTAATCGACAACCTAGGGGAACTTAAGTTCTAATTTTGCACTCGGGAATATTTTTGACGGCGTCCGATTCGACTAAAGAAGGTGGTGTTTTCTCTCCGACGGAATCGAAAAGTCGTCGTAAGATGCGGGATCGGCGTAAAATTGCGTCATAAAGCAAGGTTTTAAATACATTATTTCTATGGGGGTTTTGCCGGGACCAAACCGATTCATCGTAAAATGCGGGTCGTCGCAAAACCAGGGGACGTATAATCGAGGTTCCACTGTACTAATCAATTTTTGAGGCTTTACAAACCAATATCATGACAGGATTACCGTATTTACTCGAATCTAACGCGCACCTTTTTTCCGGTAAAACGAGACCAAAAATCGCATGCGCGTTAGAATCGAGTAACGAAAAAAAAAAAAAAAAACGCGGTTATCATATTGCCATCGGCATTTCAAAATGGCTGCCTCCTACGCGCCTTGGCCATTTCTCGTGTGCTGAGGAGATTGTCATCCCGTTCTGCGTTCGCATCGACGACATGGAAGTGCCGACTCCAAATACTCGACGAGTGCACCACGATGCCGCATTTAAAAGAATAGTTATTACATGTGCAGAGACGGACGGAAATCGGGCCGCATCGCGGTTGTTCGGAGTTCCCGAAATGTGCGTGCGATACTGGCGCAAACAGAAGCAGAAGACTTTTCACAGCAAAGCTTCACGAAAAGGTTTCAGTGGACCAAAGCAGGGCCGGTTTCCCGAAATCGAAGAGCGTTGACAGCGACGAGGACTGATCCATTACGCGACTCGTATCGCCGCCGTAGTGGTGGTGACAGTTTCAGCGGCAAGGCCCGCTTTTTGACTTTGTGTTTTCCTTTTGAGTGCTACTATTCGCACGACGGAGTGCACTCCTGCCGGAAATGGCTGGGTGCACGACGATGCGGCGCCATCTATGGGGAGAGGGTCGTAACACTGTCGGCTTGAAGCAGTGTGCCTTTATTTTAGTGGTTGTATATTTGCGCTGCATGTGTGATCGATATAACAGATTTTATTCGAATTATGTAGTCAAGAGAACATCATCTTTTGCTTGATGTGAGCCCGAAAAAAATGCTTTGAAACTTTCCCACACGGTTGTTACTTTGAAATTCAATCCAAATGTCGAATAACACTTAGTAAGGGAATGTAGAATTGGGTTTATTCTCGATTTTCAGCAGGGTTCTGTTTGGTGTCGCAGAAGTCTGTTTCCAGACTGAGAAGCGCGAAGCGGCTCGTGGGTTACGTGCGCCCCAGTGACACGGGCACACCACGGACGCTGGCACGGACGCGCGCCTGCCCCAAAGGGACAGGCGCGCGGGCTAAACAGCGCGTGGCCGCGACAGCAGCCAGTAGCGCGTGACGGAGACCCTGCCCAACCGGCCATTTCGCTAACGCTCAATGGCCGCACTTGCGAAGCGAGGGCGAAGCCACGATTAGTTTTCCTGAGCAACAGGAAAATAATGTAGTCACGTTTGTGGAAAACCATCGATGTCTCTGTGTTGGTGTAAAGTCTGTGTTTGGTGTTTAAAGCGTAACAGTTCAATTACCGCCTTAATAGACTCCGTACGCGTTGACAACAGCTGCGCCAGCACCAATCCCTAGATCTAGGGATCTACGTGAGCCAGCATCGTTCCCTAGAAAGAACGTCGTCGTGCACCCAGCCATTTCCGGCGGGAGTTCACTCCGTCGTGCGCATAGCATCACTCTTTACTTTTTTGAAACTTTAGTTCTTTAAAACTCAAATACTTGTTCTTCTGAATGTGCGAAGTCTGACTCCTACGGACTTTTTTTGTTCTTTTCTCTCACGAAAAATGGGTGCGCGTTACAATCGATGTATTACTTTTTTTTTTTTTGGTCGCGGAAAACGGGTGCGCGTTACGATCGAGGGCGCGGTAGAATCGAGTAAATACGGTATGAAGCAAGCCGTAGTGGGGGTCTCCGGATTAATTCTGACCACCAGGGGTACTTTAACATGCACCTAAATTTAAGTAGGTAAACGGTAAAAAATAACACACATTTTAAAAGTTACCGCGATTTGCACGTACTATAATCCCCTCCACACCTTAAAAAATACTAATGACTTGGGAAGCATTTAGTATGCAAATGTCCCCGTGAGGTATGGCTTCACAGCAATGAGCATAGCACTTGAAGACGTGGTTTCACAGCAGCACAAGCCACACTGCCGTGAAAGCACCATTTCAGGTGGGCCGTACACGAGAAAAAGTGGATGTTAATTCGCTTCGAATACTAAGATTCGACCAGAAACGAATATTGAATGTCATAATATTCAACCAAATATTCAATAACATGGAATATTCACCCCAAGACTAAAAAGAATGTCTCACATGTCGGAACTGACTTAATGGTTTTCTATAGTGCACAAAAAATGGTGCCGGCATTGCATGCGAAGCTTAGGGCTCTAAGCTCTGAATTATATTTCTAAAGCTTTCTTTGCATACTGCCCAATGTTCAAAGGGTAGGTATATAGCTTGTACTACCAGCAGTGTTTAAGGCACTGTTTGTCAAAAGGGCTGATATGAGCCCCAAAACATACCCAATAAAAGTAGGTCCATCAAAAGACTAAAAAGGAGTTTTAGTAGCCAGAAACAATCCAAGCCTGACTAAGGTACATATTTCAGAAGTTCAAATAAAACAGTCATACTAGTGATGATTGTATAGCAGGTCCCAACAGCTCTTGAGTGCCACTTTGCTCGCTTACCTTGGTGTTCACAAGGGGATACGACTTGTTGACTTTCCGTAAACCGTCCAGCATTTTTGGCAGCTCTGATGGGTTCACAGGCTCTACGGCAATCTTGATGACGGAATGTGTGCAGAAGCGCAGAGGATGAAAGATGAAGAGCTCCTCTTGAATGCCAACGTCCACTATGGTTGAGGTCTTCACCACTGGCTGGTCAATGCCTTCCATGAGCACCCAGTTGCCCGCTGGGACCCGGTTTACCTCAACCTTGTACCTAGCAGGGATACAGGAAAGAGATTTGTGCAGTTACCGAAACTACACATCTTCAGGATGCTTATCGAATTAACAGGAAAGAGATTCGTGCAGTTACCGAAACTACACATCTTCAGGATGCTTATCGAATTAACAAAAGCAGATAGTATGTGTCTTTACAATGTGAGGTGCACCCAACATCGCTTAAAGGGGCCCTGCAACACTTTTTGAACAGAAAAGCAACCGACTGGTAGTCGAGGCTCCTTCAAACATGTGAGCCAAACATTATAGCGCAGCACGCGGGATGGAATTTAGAATTGTACAACTACCTAAGTTTCAAAGTCGGCTAGAAGTAGCTCGCTCTTCTCTTGACAAATGATGTCATAAGCTCAATCTTTACTGCATCATAAGCACATGGACACCACATTGGCTGATCTCAGCATCGTGAGCAGCATAGTTACTGCAGCTGCCATGGGGTGCCGCAATGTGCCTGTGCCACGCTCAATAGTGCTAGAATTACACACAGTGTAGAAATACACCAGCGTGCTCGTGATAACACTGAAAGTGATCGCGCGTTCAAAGAAAAAAAAAAGAAAGTGCTCAAGGTTATGATGTGCGCTGACGTACGGACGTAGCTTCTTGCCCCCTTGCATTCCTTTTCTGTGTTGCTTTCAGCGCACTCGCTGGGACAAAAGGAGAGGAGAAAGCGCTTAAAGGATGCGAAAAATCCCTCTAACTCTGCTCATACTTGACCGATTCTAAAAATTTTGTGGCAGTCGATTCGCGAGGCAATAAACTCCGATAGTGAGGTCATTCGAAGATTACTTGGAAAAGTGCTGCATGGCCCCTTTAACTGAGAAATCTAAACAGGCTAAGGCTCCTAAACACCTTACACTTTGAGCCCATCGGCAGAGGTAAGATCTCTTTTGCCTAGGGCAAATAACACTCAGTGCACCAATGAAGACAGGCCATCGGTTGAAACCAAGGCTAGGTTTGATGCTTGGCGGCAGTAATACAAAAGCCCCTGGTCACAGTAAGCAACAAGACATCAATGCTAGAACTGCTTAGAGAATGTCAGCAAGAAGCAGTGTAAAAGTTGGTGATTGACAGCAGCAAAGATACTAATGTGCAATATCCAATATCTTCGAAGCACAAAGTATGCGTTCTCTGTGAGGCAAGAAGCAATGTCGCTGTAGCATGAGCCACTATTTTGGGCCTCCATTGCTCGTAACAATTGTAGAAGGGTGGTGGCATATGGATTAGCAAGAGCAATATTTGGAGTAGGAGCAACCTCAGAGGACATATCTTTCAGTGCTTGCCATCAAAGGGCAGCTCCTCACAAATATTATCCGATAAACAGTTGAATTGCTTCACGCAAGTGAAGTTAGCAGTAAGCAAAGATTGCTTTTCATCTCATTTTATGGCAGATCTTAAAGTAAAGTAAAATTAAACAGTACCAGCCCTTCACAGGGCACTAGCTTTGCTGAAGACAGTCATCAGTCGTGACAAAGATGCAGAAAAATGCAAGCATCCTTCCCGAGTGGAACTGCAGGCTTTCTGAACCATGAGAAACCATCACAAGTTACAACCAAGTGTGGCCTAGAATGATGTAAAGGCTGTAATAAATGAATAAAAGTTTTGTTCTCAACAAAAAGAGGTAAGTGGTGGCGAGGAAAGAAAACAGGGCAATGCTAATAGAAAAATAACCCCCACCCCCAAGCTGCACCAAAAATGCGTGCCTTTTTACCTTGATTCGTGGACCCAGAGCCTCCCGACAGCTAGCACACGGGAGTCCTCTTCATCCGTGGACGTATAGTTCTCACCAAGAATGCGCACATCCTGATTGGCATGCAGTGTACCACTCATTACACGTCCAAACACGTGGAAACTGGTGGCATCTTGAGTTGAGTACTGTTTTGTGGTGTGTACAATCAGCGGGCCCTGCAAACAGAAACCAGAAATGTTGTCCTAATCATGCTTGAAGTTGTCGCTGCACATGGGCTTGCAGGAAGATTAGGGAATGAGCAGTGCACGAAAAGGTAGAATCAAAGGCTACCTTCTAGAGACATAATGTGAAAAGAGCATGTTGAAGTTCATAGAGAAATAAAGACATGAACAGGAAGTTGGGACAAACGATCAGTAAAGGTACACTTCATGCTTTTCTGTACAGCCCTTGTAGTACACGACACACTACTCAAGAAACCTCGGCGTTTCAATGGCATGTATCTTCCAAAGCACTTCTTTCAGCAGCAATTCCACGAAGTGAAAAGCGTGCTTGCTTGCTTATGTGTGAAGAGCAAGGCAGTCAACTTCGAGAAAAGTTGGTTCAAACTGTCACAGTAGGTTATTGCGGCCAAATAGCCTCATAGGTCAATGATTAGGACTCTTGTAGCCACAGACCTGTTGTGCCATAAAAATGTTCTTTTTAGGAGGACTGAACATACTGTTCCTCCAGGCACATACTTGCACAAAAACTAGGTGGCAATATGTATATACTAGTATCTTTTTTTTTCCCCCAGTTAGGCTGCTGCTGCATGGCCCCATAAAGCTCCTCTGTCCAAACAACCAGATTCTTCCCCTCCCCAATGACAAGTGCTGTAGAATCACTGCTTGATGTAGAATTACTGAAGTAGTGTTCTCTATACACTTTGTGTGTTTCATACACTGTCAATGCTATAGATCAGGGGTCGGCCACCTGTGGCCGCCGGCATGACGTTGGAACCCTCCCTCCCTAACTGATGAACCCCTCTACGACTTTCTGCTTCTGTCGATGAGCAACCTTGATGCAGATATTTAAGAGCTAGCCAAGAATCGTTCAGTTCCAGCCTTGAAGAAGTAACGTGGTTTGGTCCACTTGTCGAAACGTCGGCTCGAGCACCCACCCCCTGTTTACGGATTTTTTTCATCAGCACCAAAACTCACATTAAAAGTGTGTTTTGTTTTTCTTGTAACCTACGTTAAGAAACTGCAGCCTTGTGACATGCACGCTGAAAATAAACATGGAGTCTATTCCAGTTTTGTACAGCATTGTTGTCCATTCGACGAAAATTTTCTCTTTGCCTGCAAAGCCCTCCCCCCACGGCCACCCCCCAATTTTCCGTGCAGCCCCCGTCGTGTCCGCTTCGTGCAACTCGGCCCTCCACCTCAAAGGGTTGCTGACCCCTGCTATAGATGACCAAGTATACTAGTACATACAGTCCAGAGTAACCTTTGACCCTTTACACTGATGGTGCAAATTAACTCTTTGTAAGAGTGAGATATATGTGCAAAACACACTGAGAAAAAGATATTCAGTGGAAAACAAAATTTTGAGGATGTTTTTTTTCACAAGAAGACCAGGCGTAACAGCAAGTGCAAGCTTTGCCCCAAACCACCCGAGCTTTATGCGGAACATGTGCATGCAGCTCTCGTCATGTGCGAAACAGATGTACAACACTCACGGATTGAAAGAGGACAATTAGGGTTAAGTAATGCACATGTTTTCATTTCTACCGTCTTCAGTTTGGGTCATATCAGCGTGATTTCAACTCGAACACTTAAAGGGACACTAAAGGCAAATAACAATTTCTTCTAAATAACAATAACTTCTAAAACGGCAATATTATCAACAGCAGTGGCCTACTTACCGAGAAATTAAGCTAAATGTATCACACGATGAGCGCCACGAGTGGGACATTTTCGAAGTGATCCCGATGACGTATGGAAGTCGGCCTACAATAAATCACTAGTAATCAAACTAGCAGCAGTAAAAAAAGAACATTCCGAGCATCAAAAGACGTAATAAAATGCTGTTTGTTCGTTTCCGCTTGATTCATGGAAAACAAAACCTCCGTGGCGTTGCCATGGGGAACGGCGCGCGTGGTTCAAAGGTTCCGTTTTCGCCGAACTGCGCCTCGCCCGTCTCAGTGGTAGTTTCGGGATCGCGTACTGCCGTGCATGTTTTGCGCGCTCGTGAAAGTCGCTCTGACAGAAAGTTCGACAAAATGCCGCATGCGTGTGATATTGCCGGATGCCCGAATGGTGCACAACGCCAGTGCTGCAGCAAGGAAACCGGTGTGTCTTTTCACTGGGTGCCGCGGAATGAACCCTTACGCTCGAAGTGGCTTAGTGTCATGCCATTGCGCCAGTGTGCTAAACAGTCAAAACCTCTGCGTGTGTGCTCGCTGCACTTTCGTACTGAGGATTACGAGACCAACCGCAACTTGGTGAAGGCTTTGAATGTGCCCATCCGAGCAAGTCTTTGCCGCAGCGCCGTTGTTGCTACTGTGGGTCCCGCTACTTCCGCTCGGCTGCTACTAGTGTCGGCGGCCGCGCAGTCAAAGCGGGCAACGTTGGGCACGGCAGCAGTGACGTATGAAAGTCGTATTTTCAGGCGGGAGATCTGAAGCGCGCTAACGCGATGCGGACCACTAAAAACGTGATTTTATTTCAAAATAAGCACTTCCTTGGCACAAAAGCAGCACTACGAGGTTTCTGGACCGCTATTTCAACAATCAACGTCGACTTAATATTTGCCTTTAGTGTCCCTTTAAATCAGTGCCAACGTTATCTTTAGAGACCGGATTCATCGCAACATGACGTCTCGAGCAATTGCGCATACAAGTCGTTATACTAAAAAAATTGATATCGCGTTTGAATCCCTGAATACTGTACAGGGTCCGTCAAAAGTTCCGAAGCCACGCTGCCATAGGAATACATGGGATAGTGGCCTGGGAAGTTTCGACGGATCCTGTACATTACATTTCCTATGCAATATATGTGGTAACTGTAACAGAACCTTGGCAAGGAAATTTACACCAGTCTATCTCCTCTGACTGTATGCTCAAAAGAAAATGAGCTGTGCACCAAACTTTATTATCAACCTACATTTTTGTTCTGATTAAACAAATAGTATTTTCTGTCTATCAATCAGTCCTAGCTGAGGACATTTAGCCAAAATCTTCATGCTAACAACTCAGAAAGCAAAAATTTATACATTTTCTTGTTAAACCTGTAGGAATAATTGTCCATTAAGGACAAACATAATCACAGTTGACAAACTCACGTCAGGGTCGCACTTGAGCATGGCTTCCCCAAGCTCGGATTCCAAAGGGCCCGTATAGATGCACTCGATCTTCTCTCGAGTCACACGAGCTGGTGGCGGCACATGGTTGACACACATGTCAACAAAGCCTGGTGGAAACAAAGGCAAAGAGATCAAATTGTTTTGCCATGAATTAAAACTTCGCCTAAGCTTGAAACTCTGTATGCTACAGACAATGATGAGAGATGTCTGTGTGTGTATGCATGCGTGTGTGCATGTGTGGACAACAGACACCTTGACATGACCATTACCAATTCTGAAAATTTTTGCAGTGCACAAGAAAAGCACGCTCACCACCCTCTTTCTGTGTGTGTCCTGTGCACCTCGACATTTCCAGAATATGCAGTAGCTCACAATATCCACGTGAAATGGAAACGTAGACAAAAATGGAAACACGTAACTGTGCAGTGTAACAATCTTTCATTTATGAAATTCATCAGCTTGTGCTTTACACGAACACAGCATGCCTTGATAGTTGTGAACTGTACAAATATAAGCTGCCTTTATTCCCTCCCCACTTTCCTAAAGATTATGGTTGTAAACACTTTCCAAAGTTTCTACGCCTCAATTTCAACTCAATCCAGAAAAGAAATGAAGGCAACACTTATGACATGGCAACGTAAGAATGTACAAAAATGTCTATGGCCGTTCTACCATAGATGGCTTTCAAAAGAATAAATGCTTAATTAAGTTCTATTACGTGACCCAGCCTACAGGGTTTGTAACTGCTCACACTGCCACTATGGGACTCTAACAGTCTTGTTATACTATTCTGATGCACAAGTAGTCAACCAACCGGTGAATTCTCCAACGAATCGTGAGCAGACGAGACGCAGCAGAGGTCTGACGTTGAGCTTCATCTCCGTCTTGGACAGCTTGACTCCCAACTCGTCAAGGAGCTTGGGCAGACACTCGTCGACATCACCAACCACCTACAAGCAGAGAACCACAACAATTATGTCAAGGCATGGTGTTCAACAACAGTTTTGCAAAATGGTTTCAATACACCGTGTCATTTTCCCAGCTCTTCTCATTTTTGAGACACGACGGAAAAATGTAGCCACGAAATGTTGTGGCATTGCTGACCTGACGCATCGAATACACCTGACTGGTACTCTATGCATGCTTCCAAGTTCAATAATTCTTGTTCGATTCCAAAAATTTGTGAAATGTGGTTTTACCTGTGCAAAAAGCTTGTACAAAGGCTCCAGAATGAACTCCACAAAGCTCCTCTGTGCTGAACTGTGAGGGGGCTTCTTCGTAAACTTCCGCCTACAGATTCAAGTGAGAACAAACATACAATTAACAACTTCAAAGGACTTCATCCAACACACGAAAGAAAGTACAGTCAAACCTCGTTACAACGAACATTTCAAATTAACGAACTTTTAAGAAATCCCGTGCCGACTGCTTATAGTTTCAATGTAAAAATATTTCACTACTGCGAACTTCAGAATAACGAACATTTCAGAATAACGATCGTTATTTAATTCCCGTGTAATCTTAACAACACCTCAGTACTACGAACTTATATCCCGAAATGCGAGGATTCTTAGATTTCAGTGTATCGGCCATGGCAGTCGGAGCTGTAAGGTAGCAGACGATGCAGCGCGAAGAGCGGACGCTCTCCCGCAAAAACCGGCGATGGCGCAGGAGGAGAAAGACGCGGGCGGAGAATTTTTTTTCTCCCTCCGTTGCGGAGGCGACAACGCATCAGGTTTTTTAAAGGCCCAACCGCATGCATTGCACGCGACTTTCGAGCGAAGGCGGCTGCGAGCCTGCGACAAACGGGCTCCGTCGTGCTGTCGCGACCGGGCAAATTACGAAAAAGAATTACAGAGTACATGAATGACGACATGCCAAATTTATTATTGTCTTGTTTGAGATAAGGATGCCATAAAAGTGTTTCGTGACTTTCTTTTTTCGCAATCTTATGTTTAAAGGGACCGACAACTGCTCAGAACATGAAATGAGATGACTGCACTGATGGAAAGACTGTCCGTCGCATTGACTCAAACCAACCCTGTTTATCTCGTGAGAGGTGGATTTATATTTTTATTTCTTCATTGAAAGTCGCGAAAAATGACCTTTGGCGCCTCTGGCGGCAAAATCATAAACGGTCTGATGAAGGCGGTCACGTGACCATTGGTTGCTGTATGCGTTCGATGACTTTTCTGTTAGTTCTGAAATATTGTTCATTTCTTTATATTAAAAGATATTACTCCATAAAAATGTACATATAGGCCTGCGTTAGTTGTATGCAACAAAGTGGCGCTGCCTTCGCTTGGCGTAATGATCCCATGCCGGGACAAGGCACCCATGTCACAGGCGCAGGCAACCTTGGACGCAGGCGCACACAACGCTGTACAAATACCGAAAAGGTGTATAAAGTCACATCATCTCATTGTAACAGCTTGCTATTTTCCAAAATGGTTTGCAAGCTCAAAATAAAGGTGGTTAAGCATAGCTACAGTAACTCCTGCGAAAGCAGAACAACGACAGCTTTCACAAGGACTAGCGGCATCGCTATCAATTCTCAGCGTTGCTGGAGCAAGCCTTCATGCGTGTTTGGAGCCTTTCAGATCGAAAAATACTGCTTATAAAATAACTACGTGCTTTTAGGATAAACCACTGCAGCTACAAAGGCTACGAAGGGTAAGCTTCCTGTCGCGCCGTAAAAAACTGGGTCGAGAAAAATCAGTTGCCGGTCCCTTTAACCGCGACAGTAGTCTGCTGTGATCCCATGGGGCGCCCGGAAGCATACACTGCCTACGCTACGTCGCACTTTGCAAACTGCGTTATGTTGGGGTTAGTCCACGAGGCGCATCTCGACAACGTTTCCTCTTGCTGTCATAGAACGTTTAAGAAAAGCCGCAGCGCCTCACATCGTTGCTTCGCAGGGAGAAGGGCTACCTCACACGACGACGATGTTGACATTGCAGCAAGCTACCATCGAAACATCAAAACGAACCGTCGATCAATATTAACGACAAAATACGGCCGCTGCCTCGCTCTCCGCGTGAGATGGGGCTGTAAAGAAGGTAGTCTATAACTTGTATTCCTTGAAGTACGCGCCGATTGGAAGCATCACGAGCAAATTGCAACCGAAGCGAGGGTCAGAGATGCCGCCATTTTGCCGATCCGGGCGACAAGCGATGTTTCCTGGCTTTCCAGAAACCTGCGACGCGACAAGCGACGGCGATGGATGGCCCTCCGCGGCAGCAAATCCTGTCGGCTGTCGCTCAAAACTCGCGTGCATGCAGTTGGGCCTTAAAGGATTGCAGCGATGACATGGAGGACGATGTCACGGTAGCACCCGAAGATCGCGACGAGTCCGTGTCGGCCACAGATGCGTTGGACTACTTGAGGAGACTCCGCTTATTCATAGAAAAAAGCAGAACAGCGACCGAAGCGGCGCATAAAAATGCGGACGGTCTAGAATCGTTCGTGACGCAGAGTTTGTGCTGCACCCGTCAAAAACGGTCACGGCCTATTTCAAATAAACGTGCCTTGTTTGACGTTCACGTGTGCATTGTTGTGAGAAACGAGTTCAAGGACGTACCGTTGCAAAGGTAGGACGTTTGCGTTACTGAAATTCTATTGTTATGGTAAATTTTTGGGCTTTCACTATAACGACCTTTCAGAATAACGAACATTTTTCCGCGGTCCCCTGAAGTTCGTTATACCAAGATTTCACTGTACACTGTGGCAGAACTTACAATGCAGCAACACATAGTAACACAGCTGAGAATGATTTGCAATGTAACCTTACGTTTTGTTGCTGAAGTAGATGTCTCCCCAGAGCCGCCTCGCAAATTCTGTGACGTTGACTCCACCAAAGGTTTGCGAGTACATGCAGGCAAATGAACGCAGCGTGAAACAGAGGCTGTAGAGGGAACTGGCAAAGCAAACGTTGCCCAAAAGAGGCGACACCTGCTGCTGTTCAGGGTCCTCAGAGTATAGCCTGGAAAGAAATTGCATGAAAGAGATAAGGAATTTTCAGGTCCAGAAGCACAGTGAACAGCACAAAGCCGAAAAAAATTCATTTAGAGCCATCCCCAACAGAAACCCCACAATGCTAATGTCATAGTGTTAGGATGTAATATTCCAATACTATAATAAACTGATCGAGAACTTTTTGTGTGTGTATGTCAGCAATAAGCCATATAATCTATCACTTCCAATTAAGACTATTGAGGCCTTTATAATTGGTGACTGCAGCTACAATAATTGCCATCAAATAGTTAACCAGCCCTACACAACAATTACCTATTCAAAACCTTAAGCCCATGTTAAAGAGAAAGTCTGAATCATTAATACTAGGCTTGTGTGAAATGTAAATTTGAGGTTCAAAGCGAATTCGAAGTGAATAGTGATTTGGTCGAATAATTTCGCAAATAGTATTATATCACATATTATAAAGGAAAATGAGAATATTTGTCCTGACTTAACTAACCTGCACAATATTTCTTTTTAGTTGAAACAAGGCATGTGCAAATTCACTTTTTTTTTGGTTCAAAGGAAGAAGTGGAAGCAACTTCAAATAGTAGCAGGATTTGACTTTCGGTAGAATGCAAGTGATAACCTGTAAAATATGTTTCGCTTTAAAATTAATTATACTTAGAGCATATAAGCCAGTATTACAAGCTTTTAAACTTAAATGATGAATAGATGTGAGTGTAATATGTGCATTTAACCTTGAAGTGGGATTTCGCGGCAGTGCGGATTTTCCCTGGAAAGTGTATTCACGGTATAGCACCCCTCCACTGCAGTGAAACCACCTTTGCAGGGGGATTACATGCGAACTAACATACATCTATTCGTTCATTTCGAATACTTCGAAATTTCCAACAATTTAAATTCCAATCGGAGCGAATTCGAATACTGTAACATTAGTTTGAATATTTGAAGTACTCGAATATTTGCACAAGCCTAATTAATACTATACGTGTTGACTTCAATGAATTCTTATCATGGAATAACAGTACATCGTAATGGCGATGTTGCAAACTGAACATTGTACAGATGCTCTGTTTGTTGTGGGTTTTAGTGACTTTTAGTAATTTTGCTGGCTGTATCATCAAACAATTAATCACAAAGCGCAAGCTATATACATGTTCAAAAGAACTTGATGTGCAACAGCAACAACAAAGTGGCGTGACTCACGTGATCAAAGAATTTATCTCATCAACGACGTTCCTCAACTTGTAATAGGCATCTTGGGGTGGCAACTTCAGCTCTAGCATCAGCCTGTCAATCTTGTTGATGCAGATGCAGATGGCCAACTTCTCTTGGACGGCATGCTTGAGCAGCTGTTCCGTGTTCAGACAGACCTGGACAAAAAAAGTTATTATTATTAAGTTACCACTATTCTATACCAGTCAAGGCCTACTGGCCTATTCAAGTCGATGTACAGATCATGTAGCAGCCACTCATGCAACAATGCTATACACTTCATTCACAGGACTGAACACCGTTTAAAAATAACATGATGCTTACAAACTCAATTATGTGTAACAGTCTTACAGTGATCGCAGAATGAAACACTAAAGTACATAGCTAAATAATGCCCACTCTTTGGTTTTTTTAGTGCCTTCAGTTTGTGTCACATAGCCATAATATCGGCTCGTACACTTACATGAGAGCCAAGAGCACCTTTAATTACCAGATTCGTAGTGATGTGACATGGTTATCTTGAGAAATTGTGCGTACAAGTTGTTATAGTTTAAGTTCTCAAGTCGTATTTCATTCTGTGAGCACTGTACATAGCAGCCCTAATCCCACAATGCCTCTTGATAATTTGTTACACAATGCAAATGCTTTCTCTATACGCCACTAACAGTATGCAGCACCCATTAACAAAGACTGAGAGAGACCTGCAATGCTTACTGTATTTGCACAAGTGCCTGAAACAAGAGTAAGACTTGTTGCTCAGTGAGTTGTCTGACAACTAAGGAACAACTGTTAGCACAGACAAAGAAACAAAGACTCAAGAAAGAGAAAGTAGGAAGCAGCGACAGTTCTGCTTTCTACTCTTTCTTTCTTGAGTCTTTGTTTTTTGTTTGCACTAACATGTATCCCTTGAATGAATCAAGCCTCCCAGACTGCACAAAATGCAGTATGAACTCACTAATGGCCTAGCTTCAAAGTGATGGTACTCGTAAATAAAAAACCCGAAAAGTTCTTATGACCCGCTTTGTTTTTTGAACTTTTTGTCAAAAGAAAGAAATATTTTCGTTGTGCATGACAATACCTTTAATCTGTGGTATGAGCATCTAGAATTACTTCTTAACCGTTCTTTACACAGAACGTTATCGACAGGCTTATCACGAACAGCACAAATAGGTTTCCATCAAAATTTTCTATCTTTATATGCATACCTTGCCTCATTTCTGTGGGCTTCCGAAGTGCAAGGCAAACTACCTACGTCATATTTCATGTAACCTTGTAAAACAGCTAGTATAGCTGAGCTGATGCCTACAATGCACACATCCAGATGGATGCAGCCATAGAGTTTTTCTCTAATGTCACACTAAATGAAAACTGAAGGGGGGCGTTGCATTCAAAATAAGGCAGCGACGTGCTGACACGATATGATGCTGCAAGCGTGTGCGATGTGAAGTGTCGCCCATTCTTGCTTTAATAAACATTGAAACCTGACTTTGGAGCTCAAAATTGTGAAAATTAACCTAGAGGGCACTTGTGACAGTAACCTAGCTAAATAGGTAACTGATTTCACTGCTCGCCTTATGTGCGTGTGTTACACGAGAGTACACCTTTGCATCAGCTATTCTATCCTACAACAAAATTCACAGAATTGCCAATCACAAATGACACAATTTTGCCCGCAGTTCTGAAGGAAAAAAGATATACGGGAGGGTATTTGTATATTATTTTTTTATATATCTGGGGTCTAACGTGCCAAAACCACGATATGATTATGAGGCACGCCATAGTGGAGGGCTCCGGAAATTTTCATCATCTGGTGTTCTTTAACGTGCACTAACATCGCACAGTACACGAGCCCCTAGCATTTCGCCTCCATCGAAACGCGACCGCCACAGCCGGGATCGGACCCCCCACCTTCGGGTCAGCAGCCGAGCACCGTAACCGTTATAACATCGCGGCGGACCAACGGTATTTGTACAAACAGAACAATTTGCAAGGCATAAATAAACACCAATCCTAATCAGGAATCATGCTACTTACTCCTTCAGCAGCGTCAATGAAGATCACAACACCATCACAAATCCTGATAGCTGCAGTCACCTCATCAGAAAAATTGACGTGACCTGAAACAGAAGTGACAATGGGGCATCAAGCGCAAGAAGTTTATCAAGGAAGCTCCAAAAGCTGACAATGGTGATTTATTGGAGTGCAAAGCTCGAGACAAAAGTTTTAGAATGTACTCCTGGGCCCTTTGGCCCTTTTGTCACTTGCAGTGCTACATGATGCACCTAAGAGTTGTGTTATTTTTTTGGGAAATTATTTTTCAAGACGGACATGTGCATTCCCGATCCGCGCCCTCGAATGAATGGTTTGTATTGGTCATCCCATGTTTTCCAGTCAAGGCATCGGCATGCAAGGAGCAGTACTGTCTTGAAAAACTGTTACTTGACCCTTTGCCTTGAATGACAGCCTACAACGAGTACGTACATATAATGATATAAATCTATATCCTGCCAAGCATTTATAGTTTACACGGCAGTTGCTTTATAATACTAGTTCTTATTTTTTTGCAAGGATGAGTCGTACGCTACAAGTTTGCTTAAAATTGATAGTAGAACAAGTCTCGAGATAGCGCAACTAGGACAGACCTCAACTTTCAAACCAGTACTTGCTCGGTGAAAGCTCAAGGCTGCCATACGCAACACAAACAATGAAATGTGAACGTACCTGGTGTGTCAAAGACGTTCAAAATAAATGACTTCTGTTTGAGGTCTTGCAGGAGAAGTGTGACAGGGCTGGCTTTGATGCTCACTCCTCTCTACAAGAAACAAAAAAAAAGTACTTTAACTTGTGGCAATGAAAAGTTTCGCGAGATGCAAAAAGGAAAGAGCAGTTGGAACAAAATGCAAATTGTTAGCAACTTGCCTCTTGCTCTGTGTACAGCGTGTCAGTGTACCTCAGCTGTAAAGGAAGGTTTTATAAGTCGACGAGTGAGGTGAAAAGTACAACTGCGCAAGTCAATATGCGAGAACGGGTTAAAGCACTGAACTTACATTTTTGCATTCCTTTGCCCGAAGGTGTGGATGAGTTTGCTCTACCAGACAGTCGACAAATGAGGTCTAAAGAAAAGGAACATAGCACTTAGATGTACAATACCACGTTCATACCCACCAGGCTTTACAGATTTATTAGGCAAACATCGGCAAGCATAAGCTGACTCAAGAACTTTCCTGATAACCAGAATACCACTCCCTAATAAATCTCCAGCATCTATGAGGAGAAGTACACAATGAAAATAACTTATTGTAACATGACAGTTGATAAAAGAAAGTAAATTCACAGTCATTTATGCTTTTAAGAGTGACATTAGAATGTCATTTCAGATTGCCACGTACCAGCAAGATTTTGCCTCCCTTTTTTTTGCCCCAGATGTTGGCTCATTTATAAAACAGCTACACCCAAAAAGTTTTCAGAACCCTTTGGGCAACACAGAGAAAAGAGGAGCTAGGTTACTTAAGGATGTGAAAGTCACACAAATGCTCAAAAATATTTTTTTATTGCAAGCAGCAGCACACAATTTGGAGTGTTAGGAAGCATTGCTGACACTGCATTTCACTGACTCCACAATGTGCAATGAAAGTGTGAGTCATGTCAACCAAGTGCAAGCGAAAGCATATTATATTATGTGACTAGTTCAATGTACAGTACTAATCCACCTAAGCATGATGCTGATGGTAGGGACACTCATGAACAATTAGTGAATAACAATAGGCAAGCCCCTTGTCCTTCACCAATTTCCAGATCCAGACTGGCTAATACAATCTATGCCAACTTTTCTCCACAGAGTTGTTCAGCCAGAGTATAGGTTGCATGGGGGAGGGGGGGGGCACTCCTCGATTTCTCACGTTACATACTGTGCTTAGACAACGCAAAAAAATCCAGCTCTCGGTGGCAAGTGCGTTCAGCAAACATTTGTGGACTAGCATGCATAAGCTACATAACCAAGTCAGACAGTATGTTGGAAACAAACAGATAACAAACAATAGATCTGAGAGTAAGAAAGCAGTTAGTGCCACAGTGATGTCAGTTGTACATATAATGTAAAGATGTGCTTAAGAAGAATTTAGCAAGGTGAGTCAGAGGATTTCAAAGGGAGCACAATGGCCAATCATACCTTGCCGTGATGGAGGTGACCAACGAGAGCCACATTACGTATGAGCTCAGAGTTGTCCATCAGGTCAGTCAGGAACCTAAACATGGCAAAGGAAGTTAGTTCCATATAAGTAAGCATCCTGTTACACAACATTCAAGGCTCTTACTCAAGATCATAGGTTGTCAAAGGAAGGTCCTGCTCCACAAAGGAAAACTTTCGGTGCTTTATGGGAGCAATGATGGGCTCTGAAAGACAAATACAAAGTTCCCACGTATACACCAAATTTTTTTTTCTCCAATACAAAATAAATATAATAAGATTATTATTATTGAACCCCAAGAATTGTCAATGAATTGTTGTTGGATCCCAAACTAGCTACCAAGGCTATTGGTCCAAACAATATTGTGTGTATGCAATGAATCAAAAAAACAACAGATGTCTTAATGCTTCCAGAAGTAATCAAGACATGAGGGACTCACAAGCAAAGTGAACGAATTCCGAGTGCATGTGTGAAGCTTTTCAACTATCACAATAATATACTACATTGTTGGTCACCTATGTGCTCACTTGATGAAGTCACCCGCAGTTTGAAGACACAGCGTCAATGAAAACCAGCAGATAATGAAGCCAAGGCAAGTATAAGGGACGTTAATCATACTGCTTTAAGTGTATTGTTATAACTGTGATATAGTCGTGAAGAAAGTAAAGTGGATGAAAAGACAACTTGCCGCTGGCAGGGACCGAACCTGCAACCTTCGGATCTTGCAGGTTCAGTCCCTGCCGGCGGCAAGTTGTCTTTTCATCCACTTTACTTTTTTTACAACTATATCACAATTATAACAATATACTTAAAGCAGTATGATTAACGTCCCCTATACCTTCCTTGGCTTCATTATCTGCTGGTTTTCATTAACGCTGTGTCAAACAAAGAAACGAGCCCTCAAAATTCTCTCCGCTCATTCATCCAAAGTTTCAATAACAATTTTAACAAGCATTATACCAACACTGCACTCTGGCACTTGCCTGCCTTCATGAGTAATTTCATGCAAGTTGACCTTAACAGTGAATAAAATTTCAATAGTAGTGAGGGGTCTACATAAAATATAAACAGATGACCCCCTCCCCCCCCCCCCCCCCTCCGAAATAGAAGCAAGTAAATATATAGCATACGAAAAGGCCCTTGATCCTAGGCTTGCGCAGCAGACGCCACGGTTGCTATATTCTAATTTAGCTGTATTCTAATTTAGAAATTCGTGTACATCGGTGTCAGTACGTGAAGTTCTTATGGAAGCTTGCATATTTTTATGTAAATGTTATATGTCCCACAAGGTGAATGGTGATGCGGCATGAATTTGTTTTAAGGTGTGCACTGAGTACATGCACTTTGTGGGATACGTCCACAGTTTATTTGTGATTGTTCAGCTTTATCTGCAACACACTAGCAGCAGCAGAGACTGAGAAGCAACATATCATCCTTCAATCACAGCAACTTTTTCAGTGATAAATAAAAGTTGAGCTAGGAACGTCACAAAGCCAACATTTCGACAAGGGTCTTGTCATCGTAAGCCCTTTTCAGGAATATTCAGGCGGCTCTGGTCAAATGGGTACAACGCTTCTGTCTATGCACATGAGTTGTGGTCAAAGGGGTGCAATGTTTATCTCTCTTTGTAGGAGCCTATCTATAGATGGCTTGCACGTGACATCATGGGCACAGCTTCTGAAAGGAACTGGAACTCCACGTTGGTGGCTTTGATGACAAACAAGTTGCGGTTATGTGAAAACAACGCGGCAGGAACGTTTCTGTGTGTGAATAATGAAAGAACCTGCATGTGATGTTTCGATAACATTAATGTGACATCGCAAACGTCGCGTCCCCCCATGTTGGTGCTTCAACACAGCGCTTTCAGTGACGTCAGTGCAAGCCATCTATAGACATGAGATGAGTTCTGAGCCATCCTGTGGTTGACTGTAATTGGAGTGTGCTGCACCGAGACTTAATTAGAGAGAAATACTCAGAGTACCAAATGGTACACGTAAGCAAGAGGTCACCTGTCAACGGTTGGGCGTCCTCTTCTTGCACAATAGTTTCAACATCAGGTCCATACACTTCCACTGCAGAAGGGTAGTATTTTTTGTCTTCGTGCAACACGACTTGCATGTCTCCCATGTCATCATCCTGCGTACACACGGCAATTTTGCATCAGACGCAGCCCCGATTTCGTGCACAGAATTCTTGCGAGGAGTGCAAGCCCGTTACCTCTTGCAACTCTTGCGCATCGGCGTCCTGGCGATCATACCGGTCTGCCTCATCGTCATCCGAATCGCTCTCAAGTTCGGGTCCTATGTAATTACCGAACTCATCATACAAGTCGGCATCCATGGTGTCTAGGAACGAAAAGCGAGCCAACAATTAATATATTAAGCCAAGATTCGACTCACGAGTACAGATAGTGTGGGCCACTGTTATTCACTTCAGAAACAATACATCGCAGTGCCTAGTGCAAGTTACGCAAGCCTTCAGATTGCGATCTCATGCGTTGTGCACTTTCCCTGTTCTTGATTGTTAACGCCCTCCTCTATTGGCAGTAAATCGGCATAATATAACGTGTTGACAAGTTCCACAAGATCAGATCGCCGAAAGTTAAGACGGCTCAGCCGAGACAGCACCGCTGGCTCAGATACTGTGCCCAAATCGCTACATTACACAGGATAACGCAGCACTTAAAACAGATAAATCCAGTTATGTACACACAAGATTTTCAGGGGTAAATTTGAACATACGTGTTTAGCAAATACCGGCCGAATGGCCAAGCCAACACTCGCCGCAAATTCGACAAGCGTGCGTTGCCCAATGTTGATACCGACGTTGTTATCATCACGAATGCCGCTAAAAGAAACATAAGAGGTACTGTATTCTAACGTTGTTGCCATTTGCAAGGTAGAAACTTATTTCAAAATTTTATTAGTCCAATAAAAACAGTTACATTTAGGTTTTGCAGCTATGAGTGGCGTTCAAACTGTCGGCCTGTAAGTATTCTTTGGCTCTCAACATGTCCTTTAATGCTCTCAGAGGCTATGCTTTTGTATACTGCCGGAGCCACGACATGGCCGTTCAAGCCAAACTATGTTCCGCGGCCTCGCCAAAGATCAAGCCAAGCCATACCATGCGTAGCGTCACCAAGCGAAACGCGGGACGCGGGCGCCGGTCAGAGGCGGTGGTTCCGAGGGCGGGTGAAGCTAACGTAGGTAGTAGTGACGCGTGTGTTGTACTACCACTCGTTGTTATTGTTACTTGCTTTCACATAAAAAAGAAACATTTCCGGTGACGATTAAAACTTGCATCGCGCATTTGCAGGCGCGTAACATTGCAGAACATTGTAACATTCGGAAGCCGTTGGCGCGAAACTCGTATCTCGGAACGAACGTAACATGGCTCGTGCGTGCGCTAAAATTTGGGCGTTCCTTGACCTTGAGAGATAGCAGCTCATAAACGGGGATCGCAATGTGAAACCTCGGCAAGCTTCAGCCAACCCAGAGTTCATCATGTCTTCACGTACCGATGCCCGCCGAAACCTCCTGTGAGTGTGCTCGTCTTCGTTTTACGCGTTATCTTTTATCTTATTCTGTTTTTGTTTTGATGTCGCCGTGCATTTTGATCGTACCGTGGAAGTTGTTCAAAGTTTTACACCCTAACTGAAGAAAATTCCCGTTCGATTCTGCAGTGCTGTAAGTAAAAAGAAGACAGACGGCCAGCGTCAGTTCAGCAGGCCACTCGAGAACAAAAAGTTCTATTTCCACTTCAAGAACCGCCGACCCCCATCGCAGCTCAGTCAAGACCTCACGAGCTTGGGCGCTGTAAGTCGCTATTCCAGCAAAGCTAAGCCATCTAAACGCGGCCGTATCCTTTAATAATTGGTCTCGTGCGAGATCACCCATCGTTTTCTTTTTTTTTTCCATCGTCTTTTTCAGAGGGTGGAGCCATTCTTCGGGAAAGACGTTTCGTGCGTTATTACTGATCAGCAGGATCTCAGGTCTGCGTCGACACCGCCGAAGCCGAATTCGGTGGATTCCAGCGGCCCATCCACAAGCCCGTCTGTTTTTACCGGGTATGTAGTACCTTTACTTTCGTCTTCAGAACTTAATAAACGCAATAAAAGACGGCACACAATAAACAACTGGACAAGACTTCTATGTTACCTTTATATTAGAATAGGTGGACCGTCCTTGTCTGGTAAAGTTATGACTGGTGTGGTTTATCTCTGCCCTGTCTGAGAAGAGAAAAACTTGTGCTATTTCTAAGGGTAAACAAGGTGGCACAATGTAGCATCCTAAGTGGCTGCTCCAGGACACCGAAGAGGCACTGGGGGCACTGTGGCATGGCGCCTCGCCTACTGTAACACGCACGCGCCGCGTAGTGTAAACGACAAAACGATGGACAGCCCAGCGCGCCCTCCCGGTGCGCGGATCGGTTTACACCCCGAGAGCAGGCGCATCCGGGCGCCTCTGAAATAAACGCTTTTTGTTACCAGCAAGCCGTGTGGAGAGTCGCTCTCTTTCGTGCTCCTCGAGCACACGACATGGTGTCAGAAGTGGGATCCTTCTGCCGTCTCTTCTAGCCTCCGCTCTCGTCGTCCTCAACGGTCTCCAACGGCCACGATGACGGACTCGGCTACGGCAGCTACGAACGCCGCGACAGGCCGACAGGCTTCTCTTTAAAGCCTCCTCAGCCATTTACGTTTGATCAAGCCTCCGAGTGGCCTGCATGGATCCTCGAGTTCGACGACTACCGCTTTGCATCGGGTCTCGTCCATCAAGAGCGTGAAATGCAGGTGTGAACTCTGCTCTACGTAATGGGTCGCCAAGCGAGACAAATTTTCAACACGTTCTCGCTCTCCACGGAAGACAGCAAAAACTTTGACCTTGTCAAGGCGAATTTTGACTCGCACTTCGTCCAAGCGAGAAACGTGTACGAGTCAGCGTGCTTCAATCGGCGGGAACAAGAGCCCTCCGAGACCGTCGACCAATACGTCACCGCCCTATACAACATGGCAGACAGGTGCGACTACGGTGACTTGCGGGATCGCCTCATCCGCGACTGCTTCGTACTGGGACTCCGCGACAAGAAGCTCTGCAAAGCCCTACAGATGGACGCTAACCTCACACTCGCCATGGCGCTCGCTAAGGCACGCCAAAAGGAGTCCGTGCACAAGCAGCAGCAGCAGCTCCTTCAGGCCTCCGGGGAACCGTCTTTCAAGTCAGAGTACACCGGTCTCGACGCCGTCTCCCACAATCATCGCAGCAAAGGCAAGAACCTGCCGCGACCGCATAACAACGCCACGAAAGCAAATAGTCAATCGTGCGGCTACTGTGGTGGAGCGCCTCATTCTCGTTCTCTGTGCCCAGCAAAGACCGAGAAGTGCTCAAAGTGCAACACAAGGGGATATTTCGCTCGTGTTTGCAGAAAAGTTCCGTCAAGAGACATCTCAACGCTCGAGCAAGGAACCTCAGCGATGTTTCTTGGGGCGGTAAACCATCTAGCCGACGCTCAGCACGACTCAAGGCTTGTCGAAGTCGACCTGAACGGCTATTCACTGATCGCAAAGATCGACACCGGTGCCCAAGTTTCCGTTGTCCCGGCTACGTTTGCTGGAATTCCTGAACATCTCCAGCCAGCAAGCGAAACCCTCTCAGGACCGAGCGGAATGGCACTTCGGGTCGTCGGAAAATTTGACGCAACGATCACGTGGAGGTCGCGAAGGTCGAACCAAGTCGTCTACGTTGTGCAGCAGCTGAAGCATCCACTCCTTGGATTACCTGCCATCGAAAGCTTGGGACTCGTCAAGTTTCTGTGTGCCATGGAACGCGTTGAGGAACGATATCCTGAACTTTCCGACGGTCTGGGTCTGCTGCCGGGTGCGTACACAATTCGCCTCAATCCCGCGCAAAGAGCTGAGCCGCTTCTGCCGACAGTTACACCAGAGCTTCCTTGGCAGATGGTGGGGATCGACTTATTCCAACTTCGGGGAAAGAACTACCTGATATGTGTGGACTATCACTCACGGTACCCCGAGATTGCACTCCTTGCTTCCACCTCCGCAGACGCCGTCATTAACCACCTCAAAAGCATTTTTGCTCGTCATGGCATCCCTGTGACAGTGGTATCGACAACGGCCCGCAGTTCTCGAGCTCGGCATTCGCAGAATTCGCTAGAGCATACGGCTTCAACCACACCACGAGCAGCCCTGTTCATCCGCAGGCCAACGGGGAAGCGGAACGCGCCGTTCAAACAGTGAAACATCTGCTCGAGAAAGCGGACGATCCGTACCTCGCCCTGCTGTCCTACAGAGACACGCCGGGGCCGACAGGCTTCAGCCCGGCTAAATTGCTCATGGGACGCCAGCTACGCTCTCGAGTTCCTGCATTTCCTGCCCTCCTCGTTCCCGGAAACGTCGACAACAAACAAGTGACGAAAAGGGACCTCGAAGCAAAACAACGCCAGAGGCGAAACTTCAACCGTCGTCATGCGGCTAAGGACCTACCAGCTCTCTCTCCAAACACCCGTGTCTGGGTGCGAGACCTCAAATGCGAGGGGGAGATAACTCAACAAGCAGACACTCCCCGCTCCTACTGGGTCAAAACAGAGCGCGGACACGTGCGTCGCAACAGAAAGATGCTCGTCCCATTGCCGGCCTCACAGAAGAAAGCGCAACCGCTTCCCTCCTCATTATTCTCCGACACTGGCGACGAAGATTTCGAGCCGTCGACAGTCGCGGGACCGCTAGCTACCCTCTACAATGGAGCTTCGTCCCAGCGAGGTGACCCGCTGCGAACCGACAGCAATAATTCACTGCCCAAGCCAGTCAACGATGCTGCAGCAGAGACATCGAGGGTTCCAGCAACCGCCACCCGTTCCGGCCGCAGAGTGTTTGTGCCTGAACGTTACGGTGTAGTCACTTAAGAGAGGGAGATGTGGCATGGCGCCTCGCGTACTGTAACACGCACGCGCCGCGTAGTGTAAACGACAAAACAACGGACAGCCCAGCGCGCCCTCCCGGTGCGCGGATCGGTTTACACCCCGAGAGCAGGCGCGTCCGGGCGCCTCTGAAATAAACGCTTTTTGTTACCAGCAAGCCGTGTGGAGAGTCGCTCTCTTTCGTGCTCCTCGAGCACACGACAGGCACCAAAGCTGGAACCAGGCCCTGTTCATGGATAGGGGGTTGACGAGCCCTCTGTGTGCTGTGTTTGTTTGAGATTGACTGTCCTGTACCACCGACAAGTGATCTTGGGTGTGAATGCCCCCTGGGTATCCTTGTGGCTCCAACACACTCACCACCCTTCTTCTAACTTTGATCACTGCCCCTTATGTGCCCCCCAAGATACTGCTCGCTTTATCATGATCCCAGCTGGTTTCATGAAGCTTGGAAACAGACTTGAACCACACCATTAAGAACTGCGCCTATTCATTCTCTTTTTGAGGTTTTCTCACATTACTACTGCAACTACTTTTCAGACCCTCTACATCAACAGGGCGGTCAGGCGATCCAAAGAGCAGCCTTCGCACTGTAAGCATGAAAATAAAGTGCCATGTTTGTTATATAAACTAAAGGAAAACTACTACATTCAGTTAGCTGTAGCTTTGCAGAAAGCTCACGTTCACTTTCTCCTCTGTAGGGGCGAGGACAAGCTCTTGTCCGAAAGGCGATGCAAAATATGGTAAGTATTTGCCTGTCAGATTTATCACGCCAGTCTTTTCGAGATGTAATGATTGCATTATTGTGTTTTTGTTGATGTTGCAGTCTGGCTCTACAGATGTTCTGGAGTTGTGTCGACAGTGGCAGATTGAGGTCTGTTACATAAAGAGTTTCCTCCCATGGCTCCAGAAGCTCAAGGAAAAGCCCTGCTGGAAAACGCAAGGCACGCGAAAGAGAATGCAATAGCGAAACAAGTATCTGAGCCTCCACAAAAGCTTGTGCCACCTTTTATCAAGGTAGAAGACATGCAGGGGTTAGTACTCGTTTCCTTTTACATTGTTCTGGGAATTGGGGGCGCTTGGAGATGTAACATATACATAGGTGATATATGGGTGGGTCTCGCAAGTCGCATTAGAATGATTCCATCATTAGGAATGGACGCAGCAAATTCACATATACTCGTAGATCTTCCTTCTCTAGCTCACATATACCAGATTACCCTACTGTGCCTCATTGAATAATATTATAGCGCAAGTAAACGGGGACACAGGCAATGCACATGCACACACCCAGTTTATTTGTTCTACAATATTATTGAAAAGTGCCATATCAACTAGCCCACATTGCAACACTACTGCATGTTTCAGAGCATATACTATTCGTAGTTTTCCATTTAAATGGAGCACTGCTTCTCCTGTTTGCCTGCACTTCTCATTGTTTTCATTTCAGTGTGAGTTCAGCATCTTCATGGTACCACTAACCGTTTTAATTATTCATTTTTGTCTACAGCTGTAGCAGAATGGAAGGCACTGTTCGATTTAATTGCCATTGAGCATGATCCACCAAAATTTTGAGATGTTGAAAATTTATGTAGTAATTAGCGATCACCCTTCTTTGCTTTTACTTACCTTATTGGTGGCGGTTATTTAAATTTTCAGCACCAAGTGTTTAGTAGTGCATGCATGTCATGCTCTGTCATGCATGTGTCGTGCAGCATTTCTACTATGTCGTCGATGATCTCTGTTTAAAGCTTTTGTATGCTGTAACCCAGATGTTTCCCAGTTAAGCTTTACTCGTTTTGTCTGTGGTATTGAAGGTAGAAGTGAAAACTGCATGCTACTTTCTTTTTTTTTCACCCAACAGGGTGTCCCCAAGCAAACAATAGGTGATGATGATAAATGAAACACTCCAACTTGGGTTTAAACTAAATGCATACTTTCATTCCTACGATCTGTAGTCCATGTTAACGCTAAAGCGCAGAGTGCAAATTCGGTACGGGACATGAAAACACACACAGCACTGGACAAGCGATGTAGTCAGTGTGATGTCAATGCAATTTTGACTAGGGTGTTCGGATCTTTTGTGGCCAGATCTGTGGTGTGATGGCACTCTCGAGTAATTGCACACACAGAGAGTTCTCCTTGAAATTTATTTCCCTGCTGTCTTTCATTACATGAGCATGACTACACCTCATTACATGAGGTGGCTACACCATTGTGTGAAGGCCCTTTGTGTCTTATACAGCATTGTGTCATTAGCAAAAGTTTTCAAAGCCATTTTAGTTCATTTGAAGCACGTTTTTAGGGGTGAAGCTCCTTAGGGTGTGGGTCGTTCCCTCCTCTGTAGTAGTAGTATGTAGCCAGCTCTAGTTTGATGAATTGCTCACTAGATGAGCAGTTCACTAGATATCATAATTTACAAGACATTGCAGTGTTCCTTGATTTAATCACACTAAAAGACATACTTTGCGGGCGATATACTCTAGTGAGCTTTCAAATTTTCGTCTTAATGTACATGATAAAGAAAATATTTCTACGAAAAACGCAAAGCACACCTTGAGCAAGATGTTTGGTTTTGGGACGCTTTATGTGCGGTAAACGCCATGCATTGTTCGCGAAGCTGGAGCACTTGCACGATTGTGTTCCGTTGGCTTTCGTTGGGCATGCTACCGACCTCGCGTCATGGAACGCGAAGAGGAACGCTACGCGTGTCGTGTCTTCCCTCTAGCCTTGCCGTTAATTCTCACAGGGCGAACGGGGAACGCGGTCGCTCTTGGCGCGCTTTCTGTTTCGCTCGGGAGCAGGCACTTTCCTTGCATTTTACCGATCACAAAGCAGTGATAATGAAGGGACCACGTAAACCAACAGTACAATAAAAGTTTGATGTTTAATATATACACGGTGTTTCACACTCTTTATATGATGTACTGGGCGAATTTCACAGAAGAGTTTCACGGTTTACCAATGATTCCCTCCGGAGCTTCGCCCCACTCATCATCATTCACCCCGTGGATATGCTGTGATTTTTTAAAAGAACATGACAGCATAAACCAAAAGCTGTTGGTACCGAGACGGGGGACATGATTTATGGATGTACCGTGAAAGTGCATGAAAAAAGTGGCAGTGCAGTAATTTTGAACCAGAAGTAGAAACCTGTGTACAGTGGTTACACTATATATTATACTCACAGGCATTCTACCACCCTTCATTCCTTGATAGAATTATCAATTAAATGTCCTTTACATTGTCTGATGCATCCTTCTGCCAAGAACGAGGTTGCTGGTTTGATTTAAGGCCGCTGCATTTTGGTGGGTGTGAAATGCCAAAGTGTTCTGTACTTAGATATAGCTGCACATTTAGTATAAAACTCTTCAAAATTAATCTGAAGCCATGTGCTACAGCTTCTCACAGCTTCAGTATTGCTCTGGGACATGAGGATCACTCAGTCAGTGTAGTGTTATGTTTATTATCTTTCAATGACTGCTGAAGGTGTTTAAAATTTTGATTCGTTAGGAACAAACACTAAGCACAGATAATCCTCAAGTTTTGCTACGCTACACAGGCACACTAAGTGATCGCTGCTTGTGTGGTCTTGACTGGGCTCCGAAGCTTAGATATTTATTTTATTTATTTAATATTCTTAACAGACCCAAAGAAGGGGCATCAGGTAATGGGAGCATGAAAAAATAATGTTACACACGTAGACAGCCTGTGGTTATCAGTCATAGAAATCATCAATAATGTTGCAATGAACAAACACGTGTAAGATATTCACTATATATCAAACTCATGCATGTTTGATATTCACGAGTGTTTGAAACTACAAATTGCCATATTCTCAAGTGTGATGACAACATGATTTTTTTTTTTAAACCTCGAGTCTTTAGGAAGCTCATCAATGTCAAAGAATGGGGAAATATTTTGTCTCTAGGTACGAGAATTGTTCATGGTCTACATTCTAAATCAAATTCTAACGTATCCTAATAAATACGCAGTGCTTCTTTCTTTTGGGTTATAGTGAATGCTTCTATAAAAAACTGAAATCTCTACACTTCCTTTCTTCATGCTTTGGAAAAAAGGGCTGCCCTGGCTAAAGAGGAGAAATATTCTTCTAACTAGATGAAGAACAGCGTTGAAAAAATTTTCTAAGCAGGATTGAGCTTTATACTTGGTGTACAAGGCACAGTGACTGAAGTAGGATGCAGCTCTCATTCCAGACTTCAAATCAGCTTGCAGTGAAGTATTCGAAACATTGTTACATCTTTAACATGCCATGACTAACAGCAGCTTGCTTCTGGCAACTGTCCTGATGTTTTTAGCAGTTTCCTGCCCTCTTATAATGGGGTTCTGTTTTCTCCCAGTCTTACCATTGTAACCAAGGCCACTACACAGCAACTAGTATATTGAGCTCTAAACATGCCGGTCATTGTTTTCCTTTCAGAGTGTACAAGCCTCTTTATCGGAGCCTTAAACAGTGGCCAGATGTCACAGCAGAACGTTGCCAACAGATTGCATCTAAGCCCAAGGAGACTGCTCCCAAAGAACCTGCACCTTTGCCCAAGGAATCTGCTGCTTCGACCAAGGCGCCTGTTGAACCTGTTAATGACAGTCATCTAAAAGGTGTTCCACTCAGGTACGTGCGAAAAAATAAATCAGTCAGGTTTCCAACAGGGAGGCAGCGCGTTGCAGGGTAATATGAGCTGTGGAAGGGATTAATTTTTCAGTAGGTTCAGAGGTTTTATCCTAACTATTCCGAAGTCAGGCGAGCGATAACCATTGCCCAATGAATAAATAGCTAATGAGCAATTTGCAACAACCTTTATACACCAGTCTTCTCCAGTTTGGTTTGGATAATTAGAATGTTTGCAGTCTTTGGTGCTTCCGACAGCTGCGAACTAATTTGCTTACTGCGACAGCAGGAGGCTTGTAACGTCATCGCCATCATGCTCGCTTGCTCCTTGCATGACGCACGCTTCGTTTTCTGCGGTATTCCTTGCCCTGCTCTATGGAATACATTACACAAATGTCACCTTTCTTTGATTGCATGTGTTGCACAGAACACCACTAAATTCAAAGTGTTTTTGAGATTTAACAGCACAAACAGATGGACAGGACGAGTAGGTAATGCAAAGTAAGCCGAGGATGCGGAGGTTGTCTGACGACGATAGCATGATAACGACAAGAACAGAGGTTCAGTAGAAGGGTAAATGGACACATAATACTCAGTTATAAGAGCACCGTAAGAAAATAAAAAATATTTATGGGATAACTTCGAGAACGGGAATTCATCGAGGGGAGAGCCCATTTTCACTAGTCACGAGCACATGAAAAAAATGCTAAGCCTGCGCGGCACGGGCAGCAGTCGCAGTGCGAGCTGGAGGAGCTGTCTTAGAGCCCATTTCAAACTATCCTAGAATGCCTACTGCCAGTACAGTTGCAAAGTACCTATACTATGCCATGAATCAACACTATTTTGCGAAGTAGCGAAGGATGCACCATGCATATGTGAGGCAGTGTGTGGACCTACGCAGCTGCACGCTTTGTTGATGCCGTGGTTGATGGTGATGAATTATGGCTGAGCCCTTTATAATGAGTGGGCAGGTTTAAACCACCCACTTATTGGGCAATTCACGTAGTGGACTGTCTGGTACAATTCTATGCTTCTGCCATGCAATTTGACATCTCGCTGACATGATGCTTGATAGGGTCTTTTTCGAAAGCAATTTCTTTTTTCCCGACATTAAAAGGTTCTCTCCTAGTGTTAAGATTAAAATGACATAATGACAAAAATAGACTGTCAATTGACAACCCTATCTAATGCGCTATAGTTCATATTTTTGCTAGGAACACCTCTATACAAAAATGACAACTGAAAGTAGACCAAAACCAGAATTTCACCATGTTTGCTACATCTTTTTGTGTATTGGCGTGGAAGTTTTTTTACAACGGAGTGCGTGTCTAGAACAGTGCAGCTTATTAATAGCAGTAACCAAATCTGCAGTATTTTTTTCAGTAAAATATTTTCATTTTGACAAAATTTTGTGAAAAGTTGACCCACAGAAAGTAATTTGTGCCACATTTGCCTATAGTAAACCATACTGCATAATAAAGACCAATTAGCAAATGATCTACAGGCAAACTTCTCTTTTGCTCTGCCTAAAAACAAATTTTATATTAATTTCTTTTGCTGTGCTACGTTTCAGACAAAGCAGCAAACCTCAAAAGTGCCATATATGATCAAAAAATTTTTTTCAGTACAATATTTTGGGAAATTTCTCTGCCCTTCATTAAATACATTGCACCCATTTGTTTTTTTAGGAGAATCTGAGATACCGTATATACTCGCGTAATGAACCCACTTTTTTTTTTTTTTTTCAGAAACGTTGATGCAAATTTGGGGGGAGGGTTCATTACGCGGAAAAAAAAAATTGCGGTAGGTATAAAAGTTGAAATTTCACATGACGGTGTTCAGAAATACGATAATTATGCTTCACTCTTTAAAAAGTAAGCGTTTGCACGCAATGTATGCGAGAAAAAAAAAAGCTTTATTGATGACACCAACCGGCCACTTTTTGGCGCTCCTACTCGCTTCCATCGCCGTCAGTGTCTTCCTCGCTTATGTCGCTGGCTGCTGCCGCCTCGTCATCGCCAGACCAAAGCGCATCGTCTTCTGTACCGTCCAGGCTATTGGAAATCCCAGTCTTCTTGAAGCTCCGGATGATCATATCGCTCGGAATCTGGCTCCACGCCTCCAGAATCCAGCGGCACAGCATCTTGATCGACGGCCTCCTTATTTTACCGGCAGGAGTCAGGTCGTGGTTTCCGTCGGCCATTCACTCCGTGTACAGCCGCTGCATGTTGTCCTTAAAAGGCTTATTAATGGAAACGTCAAGGGGCTGCAGCACGGAGGTCAGGCCACCGGGGATCACCGCGATGTCTGTGTGCATTTCCTTCATTCGGCGCCGGACACCCTTCTCAAGATGGCCGCGGAAACTGTCGACGACGAGCAGCGATGGCAGAAGAAGAGCACCCGGTCGTCGTCCCCAGACTGACTTCAGCCAGTCTAACGTCCGCTCCGCCGACATCCAGCCCTTTTCCTGAGCACGGACGTGGATGCCGGCGGGAAGCATATTTTTGTGAAGCGTCTTCCTCTTGAAGACGATGAACGGGGGCAGCTTCCTGCCGTCAGCTGTAATCGCCAACATAACTGTGCACCGCTGCTTCTCGGCGCCGGTTATCTTCACGTGAACACTTTTGGCACCTTTCACTTCCACTGTGCTGCTTCGCGGCATATCAAAGTTGAGCGGGGTTTGATCGGCGTTCCCAATTTGAGACAGTAGGAACGCCTTTTGCTGGCGAATCTGTATCACAAAATGGTGAAAGTCTTGCACCTTTTGTTCACAGTCGGCCGGCAGCCGCTGGCATAACGTAGTACGCCTCCTAAAGCACAGCCCATTTCGGCTCATAAATCTTGTCCAACCGCTGCTGGCCTTGAATTCAGTGGCAGGAACACCCTGTTTCCTGGCTGTGGCCTGCGCGCAGGTTTAAATCATTTCATGGGACACGGCGCACCCCTCGCTACGGAGCCTTTTCACATAATCGAGCACTTTGCTCTCCACAAGCGGAAACTTCCCTTGTTTCGGCCCGTGAAATGCTCGACGATCCTTTTGGGTAGCCCAGAGCGCCTCTTCTTGTTTTCTCCAGTAGCTTACGCGCACAGGATCGATGCTGAAGTGGCGTCCAGCAGCACGGTTACCATGCTCCAGCGCGTGTTCCACCACGTTGAGCTTAAAACCAGCCGTATAGCTCGTGTACCGGCCCATCGTTTCCTACGCAGCAACACAAAAGGTGTCCAAGAAAGTTCACCACTTGCTATAAGTTCACCACGTGCGCTATAAGCAATAAGGTTTCTTGTGCGTTTGACAGATGGCGCTCGGCTGCAAAAAAGGCGCGAAAAAAGGTGCAAAATTTTGACTCTTGTCTGCGTTCGTGCTGCTTGCTGTGTTAAGCGATATTTTTAACTTTTGTAGTGACGTCGTTTTGAGATATACCGTATTTACTCAATTCTACCGCGCCCTCGATTGTAACGCGCACCCATTTTTCGTGAGAGAAAAGAACAAAAAAAGTCCGTAGGAGTCAAACTTCGCACATTCAGAAGAACAAGTATTTGGGTTTTAAAGAACTAAAGTTTCAAAAAAGTAAAACACAAAGTCAAAAAGCGGGCCTTGCCGCTAAAACTGTCACCACTACGGCGGGGATACGACTCGCGTAATGGATTAGTCTTCGTCGCTGTCAACACTCTTTGATTTCGGGAAACCGGCCCTGCTTTTGTCCACAGAAAATTTTTCGTGAAGCTTTGCTGTAAAAAATCTTCTGCTTCTGTTTGCGCCGGTCTCGCACGCACGTTTCGGGAACTCCGAACGACCGCGATGCGGCCCGATTTCCGTCCGTCTCTCTGCACATGTAATAACTATTCTTTTAAATGCGGCATTGTGGTACACTAGTCGAGTATTTGGAGTCGGCACTTCCATGCCGTCGATGTGAACGCAGTACGGGATGACAATCTCCTCAGCACACGTACAAACTGAAAAAATGGCAGAAATGGCCAAGGCGCGTAGGAGGCGGCCATTTTGAAATGTCGATGGCAATACGATAACCGAGATTCTTTTTTTTTTTTTTGGTACTCGATTCTAACGCGCATGCGATTTTTGGACTCGTTTTCCCGGAAAAAAGGTGCGCGTTAGATTCGAGTAAATACGGTAATGGCGTGATTTAACGTTGTTTCGATCTTCAACGACATTATCAATCAAACCAAAATCAAATCAGCATATACACACAATAAAAATTGTTTGTTTTTTTTTTTTTTTTTCAGAGGTCCAAAGTGGGGGGTGGGTTCATTATGCGAGTGAGTTCATTACGCGAGTAAACACGGTAGTCACTGGAACACCAGTGCCACTTGGCATGGTATCACCCATATATAAATATTAGCTTCAGCAGTAACATGGTGTTGGCCTACTACAGCAGTTGTGACTTTGGTTGACTTAAGAGCTACTTGTTGCATTGTGTATCAGAATCTTCATGGGAGAGAAGAATCCAATGCATGTTTCTTTGCTTTCTACCTAGCGGCGTCAACACTGCCACTATGTGGGCTCTTGCTGTGCCAGGTAGAAGCTAGTAACACAAGTAGCGCAATTCCTTTAGTAAATACACTAAGTTTCACCTACCTGTGCCATGCGCCACCAAACATAACAGGGCCTTGTTACTAGCCAAGTTTTCTTTTTTGCTTTGCAGGGCCTTGGGGGGACAGGGGTTCACTAAGAGCAGCACCACATGTTTCAGAGTCAATTCTCAATAAGTCCATGATGTCAATTGTTAACCAAGGACGTGCATTGTACACTGCATGTATAAAATCTATTTGAGCTCTTATACATATTGCAAAAACATGTTATGGTTGAATTGCGTTCTTAAGAATACTGGACAATTGTTGACCAGATAGGGCCAAGATCTAACACACTGTTTCAATGCTGTCAAGTTTCAAACCATCTGCCTGTAAAGAGTCAGATAGTCTATATAGATGTTTACTTTACTATGGATGGAAATCCTTAAACTCGTTCTTTTCTACATTCATTAAAAATAATGCTATATTGAATTTTTTTACGGGCAACTACTGTTGCGTGGCAGCACTGAATTATCAAAATAACTTTCTGACAGCCTATAGATTAGTTGGTTAACTGGCAATTTGAAACGTCATTCAAGAGCTGTGTTCAAGTGTACATCTAATGCCAATCTGTTACGGTACATAAATCCTTTTAAGCATATCCTTCTAAGCACTGAGTTTAGTACTAGACCTTGCATTGTATGTGGTGGCTACAAAGGAGCCAACTGTATGGTTTTGGGTTTCTTTTCTTCCAACATTGTAACTACGAGCTTCTTTTTTTTTTCCACCTACAGGCCAGGTACGTCAAAAGCAGCACCCCGGGTCAAGGTCACTGAACAGAAGAAACTAAATTGTGAAATCTGTGGGTGTTCCTATATCTGCCTGGAGAAAGTGAGCTTCGTTTATTCATTTTTTCTGTTCTTTGAGTAAACTTTCAGGAGTGCTTCATTGCATATTTGTAGAGCTGTGCGAATTGCAAAATTTTGGGTGCGAAGCGAATTTGATTATTGAAGTGTGAGTGCGAATTGAATCGAATATTTTTCAAATACTTCGAAGTGAAATTGCAGAAAAAAAAGTTAGAGGATTCCTAAGCATATTCTTATGAGATAGCAACATGAAAGTGTTTCTTTTCCCTAGGGTGATGAAGCGCTGGCGGGGTGGTGTTTCATTGTAGTCATATCAAGAATGAGGCAATGTAGAGGCCGAATTGTATTTATGTACATGATTTAGTGCAACCAAAGTGTTGCCGACACACTTTACACGTGATAGGTAAAGATGCCATTTCCTCAGCCTCTCCTCCTCTTTCACCTTCTGTGGAAGCTCAACTGATGTGGCGGACGAAGGTGTGCTCCCTTCAAGTCCGGAGTTCCAAATCTGCCTCATACACGCCGATATATAAGAACATCTGAAATTTTGGATGCTAAAAAGCTTCGGCTTCCGATTTTTCGGACTTCCTGCCCAAATTTCTGGTCCAAAACAGCATTAATTGAGCCCCCACCTTTGCCACATCTTTCATCTCCAAGTTGGAACCAGCGTTTTCTTGAGTTAATACATTAGCGACCGTAGCGGAGCTTGAAAGGCAGCTTTGCCGCAATACTGGGGTGTGATGAGGTGAAGCATATTGAAAATCTAGGGACCACTTCCAATCGGACGTTGACTGTATTTGTTTTTGGGAAGCTCGAATAGTAAATTTCCAGTGCAAATCGAATCGAATAGCGAACACTATTAGAAAAATATTCGAAATTTCGAATATTCGCACACTCCTAATATATTGTTCTTGTTTTCTTTGTTTTCTGTGATATCGCAGCACTTGGAATCGGAGAAGCACCAGAAGTTTATGAAAAATTCAAACAACTTTAGCGTCGTCAGTGACATCATTTCTACTCTGCCCTGCAACTTGCCGAGTCGTGCACCTCATCCTTTGTCAGAGATAAATGGTCAGGACTGGCTGACAGGTGTCCCGTCGACTTCTGACAACGAAGAAAACATACTCGGTCTCACTGCAGGTCAGCCCTGGTCTTCTCCTCCTCAGGCGCTATCTGTCAAGAAGGGCCATCTCGGTGTAGTCAAGCAGTCTGGATTTTCAGGTACCATCTCTGCCCTCAGGCATCTGAAAGTCGTTCGCAAGGAATCTAGCCCCACTGATGAAAATTTGGAAGAGACGTCGATGACCGGTAGCCCACGTCCAAGGAAAAAGCCCGCAACCTTTTCCAACTTTGAGACGCAGGCCGTCGTAAAGAAAGACAGCCGTACGCTTTTACGTTGTAATGCCGGGGACAAAAAGAAAAGTGAAAGCGGCTCACGTCTTATGAAAAGGCCGGCAACATTTTCCGACTTTGAGACGCAGGCTATCGTAAAGAAAGACGCCCGTGCAATTTTGTGCTGCAGTGACATGGAGAACACTAGAAACGAATGTGTACCACCCAGCTTCTCATCCGAACTCAATGGAACAGCTAACTACCTCTTGGTTGGCCTCAGTGTTAGGGACAGTCATCTGTCATCCACACCCGTTAAGAATGCCGGAGACATTGTCTGCAACATGAGTGAAGTTTTCGACAAGGCTTCGGAGGAGTTATTCAGCGACAGCTCCACGGCGGAGTATTCATGGACCGATGTTGTGAGTGGGGTTGTTCCCGAGCGGACCGCATCAAGGACACAGTGCGACGAAGCATCACATCCCGACAGTAATGACAGTTTTTTGGAGTTTGTGTCTCGTGCGATTAATGAAGAACAGTCGAAAAGTAGCCACACTGCAGAAGATAAGACAGCCATATTGTGTGGTGCAGGTGATGCTGAAGATTTGTGTTCGGACAATGTACATACCGTTGAGACAGAACCTTTGGCGATGCGTTTGTAATGCATGTAGTGTGAAGGTGTTGTGCAAGTAATTTAAAATTGGTTGGGTGCAATTTGGTTAGAAATAGAACTTGCACAGATGTGGTGGGTTGATGTAATGAATTCCTTGTTACCTTTTGAACCTGTGAAGTGTGCACTTGTAGAGCTCCAAAAGGGGCAACCTTTATTTACTCAAGAGAGATTGTGTATAACTTATTTCTACCTTTCATAAAGCATGGAACCATCTCTGTACATATATTCACTGGCAATAAAGCAATGTTTCATGATGTGATTGGTGCAAATCTTGGCATGTAAGTTGTTTTACATCACAGTGTTCTACAGTTTTGGAAGTCTGTTCAACCTAAAATGTTGCTTACAGTTACTTAGATGAGTAGGATTTCTTGCAGCACATGTTGGCTGAGGACTGTGGATTAGATTGTGGTAGCCAAGGAGGTTATAACCTTCTTGGTCGTAACACACGAAAACTGAAGTAAGAGGGAATAGGAATGAACAGGTGGCGACTCTGAAGAATATACAACAAATGTGCATGCACGAGATGGTTGTAGCATTGAGTCGAAGACAAGAAAAAAAATTTTTTTTAATCTCCAGTGCGGTTAGTGTCTCTTGATTTTCAATTCTGCCAACTCTTATGCCAGCAGCTCCTTGCTCCTGCCTGTTTTCTTGTGACACCATGCATCCTTTTGTTAATTAGATAGGTTGCAGAAAAGGTGAGATATCTAAGAGTTATGATAGCTGGTGGATTCATTTAAACTTCATGAAAATGTTCAAAAGTAGGAGAGATGAAGGTAAAGCTTCCATCTTTTTTAAACCTAATGAAGTATTGCACACACACAAACCTTGACATAACATACTTCGATATAGCGAATTACCGGTTATAACGAAATAAGGGAATAGGCTTGGGGGTCATAGTGTTACAAATATGTTTCTTACGATTTTTCAGATATAGTGAACTTATTTTCGTCTCAGGTGCGAGTTAGTTATAATGAGGTTTGAGTGTAGTATTTGCTCCGATTATGGTGCAGCGAACGTTTTAGAAAATGAGAGATTTTGTCTTAACATAGTCTATTTTTACCGATAAGAAAAAATTGTGACGAATGCGCCTGTAAAGATTTCCATTTGAGCAGCATGTCTGGCGTGACTAGTCTTCTTGTTTGGCTTGGCGTTTTGTGCACGATCTTATTTGTCGTTTACCACCCGTGTGTTCTCTTTAGTGGTGTAGCCAGACATTTCTTCTGGAAAGGGGTGGAGCGGGGGTGGAGGGGCGCAAGCAAGCTATACCAGGTCCTTTGGTGGTCTCCTATACCTAGGATCACATTGTAAAGGAGGAAAACAACAAAATACCCGACTGGTTCCGGTAAGTCTTGGCAAACCATCCAGTCTTAGCATGCTTCGCAGCAATGTAGTTATTTTCACATGCTTGAGTGCATGCTTCATAATGCAAAATCCGTGCAAGGTGTTTCACCGCAGTACACAAATGTATTGCAAAAGCAATGCACAGTTGCACTGAGGTGAAGCTTACTTATATTGGGGCGTATATACAAAGGTTCGGAGTTGGGCTAGTTTACGCTGATGATGGCGCGGGTGAAACGGACGATTCACAAGGCATTGTGATGTCAAGATTTTTTTTTTCTAGAATGATTCAGAATATGAATCGCAGAACACAAACGGCAATGCGCTAGGCGAAACGAAAAACCGTTCGCCACATGTTTCGATAATGGTCTCCATTGGCTGCGCCGTTAGTTACGTTCTCTACGTCGCACCCAAGCGCGCGCGCCATTGCTGCGCCGTCAGTGACGTCTCTCCGTCGGACCCAAGCACGCGCGCAATGGCGGGCGGATGCTTGGCGGAGGTGGCAGTGCCGGCAGAGTAGCACGGAGTAGCGTCAACATGGCAATGGTGCAACGCGTTCGCCGGGGCCAACGCCCGCTTTCGGCGGGAGTTTCTTGAGCGGCACTTCGGCTGCGGCGTCTGCGACCGCCTGTGGTTCGACAACGTGGTTACGACCGACGGGGTCCGATCTCAACAACAACGGAACAATGCCATGGAGGTACTGACGCGGTGACTCCCCAGCTGCTCCTGATGTCGGTCAGTTTCGGGTCTGTGAGGCATGCAAGGAATCGCTAATCAAAGGCAGCTAGTATGCCAAATTTAAGCACCGTTAACAGCCGCGTTTACCAACCGATGCCTTCACATTTGCCCAGACTCAATGTCGTCGAGGAACGACTAGTGGCCCTGCGTCTGCCCAAACATGGTCCACTGCTGGCAGGATCGCAAGAAGGAGGCGTTCGCAGTGACAACGCAACTCGCAAGCCAACGGCATTTCCAACTTTGTCTGCCCCCAAAGTTCACTGGGACCGCCTAATGGAGCTGCTCGTACGCATCAGGGTACACGACGACGACACGAAACGCCGGTTCGAGCAGGAGACGGCGTTCCTCGAACGCGTAAAACTTTGAAACAATAGATTGATTTAGTTGGGCGTCCGCAGCAGCTCTGTGGACGCAAGCTGCCAGCCATTTCCTATGGCAGGCTGCGTCCGTAAAGCTGTTGCGGACGCTCAACTAAATCTGTTTAATGATCCTGAGGCGTACGTCAACAAGCTCTTCGACGTCATCCTCAACATCCTCAAAGACCAGCGGATTTGGCCATTCAAACCATGCCAATAATTGGAAAGGCTTCAACACAACGTCGAGATTAACCCACTGCTTAACACTGGGGCCGCACGCTTCAGCTTCGCTGGTTAACCATATGTACGGAGTGCTTGGGCGGTGATTTTTAGGGGCGAAGCACTTAAGGCCGAGGCATTGTCCGTCTGTTTGGCGTCCGTGCGACGGCACAACACCGTGTAAAATCGAAACATCAGGTTTAACAATAGACTAATATCAATCATAATTGTGACAAAACAATATAAAACACATACAAGCACAAACCCTTTATACTGGTCGGCGACTTCAACGTACACATGATGGACCTTAGGACCTAGCTTTCCAACTCGTCATGATTCACTTCGTGGAGAGGCGTGGAGACCGTTGCTATAGTCGGAACATATATGTGTGTATGTGAATAATAAAAAAAAGGTTTACAATAGATGAACATCAACCATAATTGTGGCAGAACAATACAAAACACCTACAAGCACAAACCCTTTATACTAGTTGGTGACTTCAACGTAGACATTATGGACCTTAAGACCTATAGCTTTATCGCCAACTCTTTACTGTCACTTTATGCCACTCAATTTAGATTACAGTGAAACCTCGGTGATACGAATCTCGCGGGGTTACCGAAAATATTCGTATCATCTGAAATTCGTATCACCTGAAAACATGGAAAATTAGTATGCGACAAAATATAGTTGGCATACGTTTTGATTCGCTGTTTCTCAGGGCCGCAGCGACGTCATAAAGAGCTCTGAATGATTGCCAGTAACGTTTTTAAACGACAACGATCAGACTTGTACTCGTATATAAGGTGCATGCGCGTTTGTGTAATTAATGAACCAGATGTGTTGTGCCCCGTGACAGCTAGTAGCCCCTTCCTTATCTTACTACGCATTTCTGCATGACGACAAAGTACTGCGATGAAAGTGACTTAAGAAGCGCTTTCACACGATAGCTGGAGGCCAAGCTCCTTCGCCAAGACCGTCTGCTTCGTCTCTTGGGGTCTTTGTCCACCTTTAATGGGACTTCATGGCGGACCCGCAGCCCAAGTTTCAGTCTTGTTTCATAGAAAGTCTGATTGCGGGGACGTGGCTTGCATCGACGTGGCAGGCACGTGTTAACACAGTACAAAGACGCTGCTCCCTCGATCACAGGAGCACACGTCAACGCGCCGAAAAAAAAAAAAACGCGACGTCAACGTCATCTGTAACCTAAACGCGAAGGCACCTAAAGGCCTCCAATATTCGCGCGCACTATCTTTGAGGCCGCGACGCACCGTTGATGGTCGCGCAGCGCGCATGCCCGCGCCCGCGCGTGACTGCCGCGTCCTCTTCCGCGACAGTGCGGGCTGCGCCTGTTCTTACCTGTGCGCTAGCGTACGTTCGTATCAAACATCGCAGGGTGCAAATCGGTTCGCACCAACCGTACTCCAATAGATTGCAGGCTAATGGGCCTTGGCCGGCACCACAGAAAAATTCGTATCACCCCGAAATTCGTACGAGCCGTGATCGTATCACCGAGGTTTTACTGTATATGGGGCAACACTCGGGTAACGTACGCTAACTCACCCATACGATACCCAGAGCTTCGCCCACTCGCCATAATTCACTTTGTGGAGATGCTTGGATTTTTTCTTCATCCCTGATATCTTTACTATACAATTTAACACGTGTAAAACTGGATCAAAGATAAAAGATAACAAGAACAGACATAAAAATTAAGTTCCATTACAATTTGTCGCACTCATGACGGCAAACTTGGGGCAGTGGATGTTGAAGTAGGATACATATTTAAAGGGCTTTCACGTTTTCGAGACCCTGGACAAAGATTAGGTTATTTATTTACCGTCGCAAACATTAGGTTAATTAATTTCATTGCTAATCATCGTCCATAGTTTCTGCCTTTTTTTTTCTTTCTGGGCCCTCGGGAAAACATCCTGTCATATGTAAGCAATACACATCCTTTCGTGCTCGTCTTGGACGATACGGCGAAATTACTGGTGGTATAAGCAGTAATTACCATCGCTTTTCAGCAAGCACTTGTCAGGGGAACTTGTATCCGTCTTTACGGACATGTCAGCTATCTCTCCATTTTCGTGGGAGTCGGGCTTCGCAGCATGACAGATATGCTTGATGTAATGCCGTACTGAAGGGGCATTGCTCAGACTGTTTTGGCTTGGCCTCAGGCCCTCATCTACAACCATTCCAATGTGAAATTTTCGCAGCGCAAACAAACGGAACAAAGAAAGAGCCGACTCTGTGTCCCGCTCTTTCTGTCCCTAACGGGACTTCTGTGTTTGCGCTGCCAAAATTTCACAATAGAGAGTTTTCGAATAGGGGCCCCAAAAGTATGGAGCCCCAACGGCCTTTGCGTGTGCTCGCTTTGGGTCAAGCAGGAGCTAAGAATTTTCGAAAAGGGTCTGCGGCGCTTTGGACACTCCCCCTATTCTAGGTCACTCTAGTCTGGGCCAAGGGCCGTCGCTTCAGCGGGTGCCGTCATGTTTGCTTGACGCAAAGCTTTTGGGGCAGGCTCTGGGGCTCCCGCTAAATTCGAGAAATAGCGTCGCCAACGCAAAACCCAAACGCTGTCTGGGTCATGCGCATGCGCAGTGGCTTCGACGCTATTCGTTTGGGGCCCCAAAACGATTGGGGTTCCTATTCGAAAACTCCCTAATGCAGGGGCGTAGCCAGAAATTTTTTTCGGGGAGGGGGGGGGGGGTTCAACCATACTTTATGTATGTTCGTGCGTGCGTTTGTATGTGTGCGTGTATATATACGCTAGCAAAACTGAAAATTTTCGGGGGGGGGGGGTTGAACACACCCCCCCCCCCTGGCTGCGCCCCTGCCCTAATGAATCTATACCAACTATACCCCGCCTATCAGCCCTTCTGCAGCTCATCTACATCATCAGAGTGCTAGTTATGGCTTTAATTAAGCCCACTGCAAGATAGTCAGATATTTCTGACTACACATCTTTCCCGTTCAGCAAACTAATTTGTGCGTGCGAAATTTGACGTTCTGCTGACTTCGACTGCGCGTATGCCTATTCGATCGTCCTCGACCACTCGGTAATCGACCAAACGCTTTCTGTTTCACGCATTATGGTGTGCACATGTCTACTTCATTTTGCACTATTTTCAAGTTTTGTTTTCCGGTATTAATGCGAAAGTTGCGCGATGACCACTGAGTGAAACACGGCAGGCGCGAAATATGGTACGAAAACCCACGTGACCTGCTCCGAGCGAACGGCGTGTGAAGGAACGAGCGGCGCGTACGGACAGAAATACACGTTACAAGCGACAGCAATGACGGCATCAGGTCATGTCATTATGCCTTCACAGACTGCCGAAATTTGTGACGTTAGTGACGTCACGCCATGACGTCATATAACGCAGCTTGGTCAAAGGTGCGTCAACTGTATTAGAAACAGTCATTTAGGCTAGTTGGTAACGATTAAAAATAAGTGCGAAAAATGTGGCGCAGTAGAAAACAGGGACAAAAGAAGAGAACGACGACACACTCGCAACTGGAAGTTTATTGAAAAGGCAACATATATATAGTTTACACATCAAGCACCCTTTTTTTTGCATTTAAGCTGTCGACTGAGAACGTCAAGAAAAGTCAAAGGGAATGACAGCAAATGTTTATGGATCTGCCGAATTTTTATCAGAATTTTTTTATCTGCAGCGCCGACGAAGTTTTACAAGCAACACATGCTGCAAACAGTGGTGGATTAGCGCGATAGCAATTATATGCCGGCAAGCAAGCTAGCCACCATAGCCCTGCCAATCAAGCCCGTGTTGCAGGCGATTCGTGTTCGCGCGCTGCGGCACGCTTCGCATGCATGCAGGCCACGCGCATGCGCCACTGCCCGGCACGAGTTTTTGGTTCCACTAGTTACCGCGAAAACAGAGCCACTTCTTGGCGCCGATTCCTCTTACCTCGTAATAAGGAAACAGTAAAGTCGGGATGCCTATACGCAAGGTATGCAGAGAAATCCGAGCAGCTCCTTTGCACTGTACCAAGGCTTGTCCACCAGGCGGTGCGGCGTACCGTTTCTTGCGACTTTCAAACGCAATTCAAAGGGGCCCTGAACCACTTTTCCATGTAATGATCGATCAATTGACCTCAGTATCGGAGTTAATTGCCTCACGAATCGATCACCGCAAAAGTTCTTCGAATCCGTCCAGTACGAGCGGCGTAACGGGTATTTGTCGCACGCTTTAAGCTCTTTCTCCTTTCATCCCGTCGAGCGAGCAGGAAGCTACGCAGGGGGGGATGACAAGGAGGAAAGAAGCAACATCACGCGCGCGTCATGAAACGTGATAGCACTCTCCCGGCGTTATTCCGGTGCGCTCGAGTGTTGCTACTGTGTAATTGTAGCACACCATAGAGCGCGGCGCCCGGCACGTGGCGGCACCCCGTGGCAAGAAGCGCATCTGATCCAAACGCGCCGCTCTTTGTTTATGCCAGCTGTGGTCCAATAGCAGCAATCTGTAGTATGACGGCCCTGCGAAGCGAGTGCGCGGACCTCCTTATGAAGAGAGGGCGCTTGAGAAAGCGGCAACTTCAAGCTCCGCTTGTGAACTCTCCTGGCCGCGCACAACTGAGGGATTTGGCGGAGGTGTTCACAACAGCGTCTGATTTCTGCTGTATGTGTTTTTTCACCGAGTATGAGGGGGGTTCGGGACCCTTTTAAAAATACAAATGTTATTCAAATCGTAGAAAAAGAATGCTCGATTCTGTCACCATAATTCACAGTCTTTCCGTTTCCACTGGGATCTGGTCCCACCTCCTGGCCGGTTGTCAGTCCCTTTAATGCACTACCAAGTACAGCAGGCTTTCGCCTACAGTTGTTACGAAGAGTCTAACATGTTGCCATCGGCGTCGGCAGCAATTCGTCTTTTGGGTGGTGCAAACATGTGTTGCATCACGAGGGGAGGGGGGGAGGGGGAAGTGGGCAGGTGCCCTTTTTGCACCCCCGTGCCGACGCCCATGCATGCTGCCGAACTTTTTCGCATTGAGTCAACCACACAAGATTCCCATCTTGTGTGGTTGACTCAATGCGAAAGATCTGATCATAAAAACAACGAATGAAAACTAAAAAAAAAAAAAAATTTTTGATGTTAGCAGTCGGGGGTTACTTGTTTACACACACACCCACACCCACACCGCCGGTCCCGTAGTTTCTTTTCTCGTGCAATATGACACATTGCTAAGAAATCGCGTGTTTTTTAAAGATTTTCAACTTCTGCTGAAAATATATGTAAAACCCACCTCTTACACAATAACGCATCCGGGTGTCTTTGAGGACAACGTACACAACTGAACCGGAGAGAACTACCTCGCAAAAGTTGTGCAGATTGAGCACACATTTTAGAATCTATGTAAAAACGACGCTTTAAATGCTCTGCCTGAAGACCCAAAAATCTGCTTGTTCTCTTATCCTAGACACTGTGTACCCTCACGCGATATTCGTTCGTATCCATGACGGTCCCAGCTAAACATAGGGGGGACAACTCAGGAACGACACCACGCATGCATTCCGGATAACCACCGCGAAGATTTCATCGTCCGAGGATACGCTCAGGGCCGTAAATAGGGGGGGGGGGGGGGCGTGTTCTGACCCCCTCCCCCGCAAATTTTTTTTCGGGTGACACAAAAATATTTACACGCCTTCACAGCGACTACGAGTTGTTAAAGTTAGCCGTTCACTCCCCCCCCCCCCCCCCCCCCGAACCTCCCCGCAAAAATTCCTCGGTTAGGCCCTGGATACGCTGACGGGACGACGTCAACCGCGGAGGAGTACTCTACGACGCGCTCACCGCTGTTGGGTACATACCAGAGTGCATACAAGTGCGGCTGCACTCCGAGTTTCGAAGAGACGCGTATCTTACGCAGATATCGTGACTGCCGCGCCCGGCAAATCTATGAAGCGTTCACGATTCATTCCATTGGGCCATCATGTGTAAACGCGCCGTCCATCGTACTAATCGACAAGGAGATTAATTACCTCCGTGATTGATCATTGCATTTTCATGTACTAGTCGAGACGCATGCGTAGGGCTTCCTCTTTCCCTCATATTTTCTTGTTTATCCCTTTCTAAGGAAGCGTATATATTTGTTCACACGAAATAAACGCTCATGTTGTTAGCCAGCGCAAATTCCTGTCCGTCTTTCTAGTCCCGTGTGCCCGCGCTGTTTCCTATGATGCAGAGTACACACACGTGTACATAAGTGTCACCCCCTCCCCCCATTCTTCACCCACTCCCACTGAGGCCCTTACGATCAGAAAGCAGTGCAAGGAGGAGGTATGAGGAGAAGGGCGCCACCCCCCTCCCCTCTTCCGCCCCCATAACTTTTCGCGCACGCCTTGTATGCGAATAGGGATGAAGCGGCAACAAATCGACCGAAACACCTGAGCAGAGGCCGGTGCGGTTACATTCGACAGGCTGTATACGCTTGGTAAAAACAGGACCGCCGAGTAGCCAGGGCGTTGGCTTCGCGCATCAACATCCACAACGAGTGCACAAGAAGAGAGGTATTTGGTAACTTGTGATCAAAATGTCGATAAAACAGACTAGGTAGAGAAATGGATGAATGGATGAAAGAACTTTATTGAGGACCATAATCAGGGGCGTAGCCAAGGGGGGGGGGGGGGGAGTCAACCCCCCCCCCCCGAAATTTTTCAGTTTTGCTTGCGTATATATACACGAGCACATACAAACGCAAGCACGAACATACATAAAGTATGGTTGAACCCCCCCCCCCCCCCCCCCAATGAAAAAAATTTCTGGCTACGCCCCTGACCATAATGTCGCGCTGTTTCCTAGCCCGAAGCGGGCCGCTCCCCCGTTGGGACCGAAAGCCTAGCCTTCTGGCCACTTCGCGGGCCCATTGGACTGCTCATAGCTGTCCCTCTAATGTGAGACTGCGTAGAGCTGCGTCCCACCGCTCTTGAGTATTGTCCTTGTCGCTGCATAACTCGGAGTGCGGCACACTTCTCCTATACCTCGCCCTTGCACTACTTTCTGATCGTAAGGGCCTCAGGGGGAGGGGGTAGAGAAGAGGGGGAGGGGGACTCTGTGGTCAAACTTATAACGGCACAAGCGAGAAATGATATACTTTAAAACTTTTGACGTCATACTGAGGTACTGGCTCTTGTCTTCGGCATTAAAAGAAGGGGAACTTTCACGTGTTCATTTTGTCGCATAATGGTCACTTTGTTACTGATGAAATAACGATAGGATAATTTGGAAATACCTCTCAGTGAGTCCAAACTCATGTAGTGTTTTCTTTGTGGCAGATTAGTCATGTAGAAGCTTGCGAGGTGGACGCGATTCATGAAAGGAGAATTCTATTGCTCTTCACACGTTCAAATAATTTTGGCCTCAACCCATCGTTACGGTGTCAGGAGGTAACAAACCAAGACATAAAGAGATGGATGATGCACGCTAACGCTTGAGAGTGGATCATTAAGGGGGTTCGTCATGTTTGATATCTCATCCATCCAATTACTAATCTATTGTGAAATTTGTCTTACAAAGAGCTAACCAAGCACTTCTACCTGGTCCAGCCGGCCAGAAGGTCATTACTGTTGAACATGTTGCCATTTAAGACTGAAGTCAAGTTTTAATCCATCCCAGCACGTAACAGGGCTCGTGAACGGCACGAAAAAGCGATTGACCTCAGTCATGCATCACTCGTATGTTCTTGTTTTTGCTTGAAACAACTGGATTGCTTCATTGTCAGCGTAATCAATGCTTTGCGGCACTACTGATGGTTACGTTCATGGACACGCCGTGCTCCACACGTTACCGGTGTGCGATGTATCAAAAGATTGACCTGCGGACACAAAGGTCGTATGTCTAGTCTGTACACTTCTGACTCGCTGCAAATCCGCCGCTCTGTCCAAGTCGCGGAGATAACAAAAATCACGTCTTACTTCTCCTTGAAAGCAAAGGTCACCGCACTATAACTAAGGGCAACTGACAGAGGACGTGCAGACCTTGCGCAGCTTGCTGCTTCCTTTCTTTCTTCTTTTTTTGACATAATATCCCGAAACACTGTCTCAGAAATCTATATTCTTATACAGAGCAACTGTATGGCCGTTTAACACATAATTAACCTTCTGCAATCACGATCTTTGATTGCTAACCGGGGATTTTCGGGTGCACAGTTGGCGCCAGGATCTTGATGTTTGGTGACAGAGAGTAATTCTTCGTTTTAATGCCGAAGCATTTTTCGGCTACGTCTCCAGAGAAACGTGTCTGTGTGTCACAACACGATAGGCATTACAAAAAAAAAAAAGAACAGTCGGCGCATTAAGAAAGTAGGTCAATGTAGTTGGAACAACGAATAAATATATCATACACGTTCTTAATTAAATATTGTATACACTACAACCTCGACATAACAAACATTGATATAACGAATTGCCGGTTATAACGAAGTAGAGCATATGAATGAGATCTATAGTGTCGTTGCATTTCTCTCAAGTTGTAGGAGTAGAGAACTCCGGATAACCCTTATTAATTAGCAGCAGCGGGTGCGGGCAGGATCTTGTTTGTAAGAGCCTTAGCGTAATGGCCTGAGCTCTATTTACTTTATTGTGAGGAGAGGGGAAGACCCTGCGTCCTAGGTATAAGTGCTTGGTTAGCTCTTTGTAAGACAAATTTCACCATAAATTAGTAATTGGGTGGAATAGAGATATCAGGCACGAAGAGCCCCCTTAATGACCCACTCTCAAGCGTTACCGTAAACAGTAGTCCTTTTATGTTTTGCTCTGTTACCTCCCGAAACCGTAACGATGAACTGAGGCCAAAATTATTTGAACGTGTGAAAAGCAACAGAATTCTTCTTTCATGAACCACATCCGCCCCGCAAGCGTCTACATGTCTAATTCACCACAAAGAAAACACGACATGAGTTTGTACTCACAGAGGGGTATTCCCAAATTATCCTATCGTTATTTCAGCAGTAACAGAGTGACCATTATGCGACAAAATGAACACGTGAAAGTTCCCCTTCTTTTAATGCCGAAGACAAGAGCCAGTACCTCAGTATGACGCCAAAAGTTTTAAAGTACATCATTTCTCGCTTGTGCCGTTATAGTAGCTCTGTCAAAGCTCTTAAATATTGCCCAGTTATGGTCATGGTTGTATTAACATACAATGTAGATCGTATTTATCGATAAACAACTAACAAGGCCTGAGAAGACGCTCTTAAAATCTATGACGTAACGCCGAAACACTGGGGGAACGAAACTCAATATAGCGCTTCTAACTTACCAAACACCTCGACACTGTAAGATTGGATTTTTTTTCGGTATTGCAGAAATGTAATTACGTAGCAGAAAACAAATTATGTTTGCTATTTACTATCCTTTCAGAAAGTGAGTTTGGAGTATGCAGGCAGATACAAATGAAGGATGTCAAATAAATCACTAAAATGCGCAACTGCACAAGCGCGCGCACGGTAGAAGCATGAAAACGCCATATGTGAATGCATTTTGTGTAGAGGATATGGTTGACTGAAATAAATATATAAAGATAGCATCTGCTACTTTGCGCAATCATGAAGCAGGGAAGATAACACGAAAGTGTTGCAGCTTTATAAGCTTCAAGCGTGCTGTTTGAAATAAGGTATACAGAAACCCAGAAACCGCACCCTCCAGAGTCAAAATATGGCGCCGGTGATCAATTTCCAAGTCTTCGTTTTGCGAATATTAAGTCCATCCTACGCATAACTCTCACTGCATCTATCCGTGGAACGGTCGATCGTGCCAATCAAAACGCGTCCTTCGCTTCTATCAGTACACTTACGAGACGGATGATATGCAGCGCATGCAAATAGACTTTCTCAGATGCGAAGCTGCAATAAGAATCGTAAGAACATCGAAAACTACTCTTATTTAACCGTTACTTGCACATAAGAAAGCATTTCCACTTGAAAGGATATATTTGAGAAATTGGAGGTTTAGTTAGCGTCTATGCGCCGCACAAACCTTTTCCGTGGTTCGATCGACCAAAATCGGTATCCCACCTCTGTGGCATTCATCACCAACACTAACAACTTCAAGACAGCTGTAGACTGTGCATATCGTAAATGTTTTTCACCTCACTACTTTCTGTAATATATTCGAGCCTTGAAAGTCTGTGAAATAAATAAATAAATAAATAAATAAATAAATAATAAATAATAAATAAATAAATAAATAAATAAATAAATAAATAAATAAATAAATAAATATTCGACACTACTGTACAGCACTCACTACAACTGGGTAATCACGACTGAACACGCTACACATGAACGACGAATCGTAACGTAGTGTTTGTTCGATTGTGATTATTGTGATTGTGATTGTGATTGTAAGTACACATCATTCTCGAGAGTATAAACTGCTACGCTGTAAGTTTCATGCATGAACAAACCGCAAAAGTTACGCGCCCCCTTGTATAATGCCACAGGAAGCGAAGCCCACGCGTGGGATCCGGTCCACGCGGTATTTGGGACAGCGTAAACAAAAATACGCACAGATGGGAGTCAATCAGTTGGCCTCTAGCGTAATGTGACCAACTTTTCCGGACTGCGAAGCGGGGCGGAGAGGGGAGGAGGAGCGGAAGCCGGAAGTTGCAGTTAGATTCAGTATGCGCAGTAACCCATATCTGGGTCACCTTCGGTGTCCAGTTTCGTTTTCTTTCCATACAGAATGGTTGCCGAGGCGCGCTCAGGGTTCGGAAGGGTCAAGTTCGTGGTTCAGGACGCAGAGTTTGAACAGCCGCATTCCGCGAGGTGAACGTGCTTGGGCTTAGGCTCAAGCACGCGCAAACTTTATATTTGTTTGTTATACAATGGACGACGCGAGCGTTTGTCTGTTCAAGTATTACCCGCTGGTTGCTTGTAAGATTAAACGTTAAAGGAACTCTAGAATGAAAGAGAGAGGAATTAACACCCGCTTTGCATGGGTTATAAAAATGACATTAGCTGCTTAGTACGTTAAAGTTTAATGCCATCTACTTGTTGCCGCGGGGATACACGTAATGTCAGTAAAAAATTATCTAATGACATATAGATGTAGTTCATTCTCACAATTCATTCTGCCGTCCACAGTGTGCCCTTGTTTCCAATGCTAGCAGTTATGGCTGACCATTGAATATACAAATGTGAAGTAAGTGGATATAAATGTGCATGAAATACAAGTGTTAATAAAGATTAATAAATTAAATATAAGTATTACTTGAACCTGTGCCCTCTCGATATACTTTTTGGTCGTACAAAGGTTGCTAGACTAATGAGGTGTTTTGACTGCTGTTTTGACGTTTGGTGCAAGGTATAAGACATTAAGGACGTTAAGGTGCTTGACTCTTACAAATTATCGGGAAGCGCTGCTTACGGACCCGGACACGCAGTTAGCATTCGCGCAATATGGAAGTCAGAGCGGCCTGATCAGAGTGGTTTAGGGGGTCCGACAGACCACAGTGTATACTGACCACACACCGCCTCAGTACAAGTGATTGTGACTTGAATAAGTGCAAACGCTACGACACTGTGAAATATTAGTATAGTTCGAAAGTCCCGCTTATCCCAACAGAGGCCATGCGCCTCCCTCTTTTTCAATAAAGGACTTTCCATCCATCCTAATAACATTAACTTTTTCCTTGCGGCACATGTATTACGGAAAGTCTGAGCATGAGCAATGGTTACCAAAGAGAAAAGCTATAAATCATTTTGGGCTCACGGCTTACTCTGTCACAACTCAGTTTATGTTAGTTCGTCTAATACGCGACTGGTGTTCGTAACTTTCTGTTCGGTAACCACGTTCCAGATCGCGAGAGGCGCCTCACGTAACTCGTGATCTCCGGTCACATCTAGCGCATACATAACTGGAAGCACGTCCCTAAACTACAGTATGCCAGATATGTAGAACACAGTTGTTCCAACTATACTTCAATGTCGTCGGTGTCGTAAGACAGCGCCACCAATGCAGGTGTTCACGTTGTCCACGATGTCCCCGATGTCGCAGTATTTCGTATTAACTGCAATACGTTTCGTACGGACTACTACGCAGACGAGAACGTCTCTGCACACGTACGAACTTTGGCTGTTGCCAGTATAGCCTCGAGAATGTTCCATCCGGCCAGAAGGTCATTACTGTTGAAGGTGTTGGCATTTAAGAATGAATTTATGTTTTAATTGATCCCTGCGCATAACAGGTCTCGTGAATGACGCAAAAAAGGATAGGCCTTACTCATGCACCTACTCGTGATTTCTCCTTCTTCTCCTTGTTTTTGGTTGAAACAACCGGAGTGCTTCATTGCCAGCGCAATCAAGTCTTTGCGGCACTGCAAATGGTTACGTTCATGGACTAGCCGTTCTCCACACGTTACCGGTGTGCGATGTATCAAAAGATCGACCTGCGGACAGGCAGGTCGTACGTCTATAGTCTGTGCACTTCTGATTCGCCGCAAATCCGACGCTCTGTCGAAGTCGCGGAGATAACAAAAATGACGTCTTACTTCTCCTTCAAAGCAAAGGTCAGCATACTAACTAAGGGCAACATTGACAAAGGGCGTGCGACCTAGCGCTTGCCGCTTCTGTCTTTTTTTTTACGTGATATCTCGAAACAGTGTCTCGGAAATCTTTTTTTCTTATATAGAAACTGCGTCGCCCTTTAACACACAATTAACCTTCAGCAACCACTATCTTCTATTGCTAACAGGGTAACCTCTACCTGTTATATGCAGTGGACGATTACGAGGTGCGGAGACGGTTCCAGGATTTTTCTGTTTTGAGGCAGAACATTATTCTAATTTAATGCCTAAGCATACCCTGTCTAAGTCTCCTCTGAAACGCGTTTTGCGTTACAGCGTGAAAGGCGTTACAAAATAAATATAAAAAAACAAAAAAAACAAAAAAAAACAGAACAGTCAGCGCAGCAAGGTGGTAGGTCGCTGCAGCTGCCACAACGAGTAACTATAATCATACAGTATGTACAAAAAAGAAAGCAGCGCATTACAGTTGATGCAACAAGCGAAGATAACACACAGTCGGCGCAACAAGCAACTCTATCGTACAGTTGGCTCAACAAGTAGCCATAACACACAGTCGACGCACAAAGAAAGCTGGGCAGAACAGTCACGAAGAAAGTAACCATATGTCATACAGTCGACGCAGAGAGAAAGTAGCCCATGTAGCTTCCGCGACTAGTAAACATAACATACAACTTAGTGGTGGTCAAATGATAGATAACGTCGGCTTATGTTGACTATGGTGTACCCCTATGATTGTTGAATGACACCATTGCAAATGCATAATGCTTATGCGCTATCAGACATTTCCCAGCAGGAAGTTTCTGCTGCATACTTTATTATTTGTGTGTGTATGTGTGTGTCCGACACACACACACACACACACACACCACACACACACACACACACACACACACGCACGCCACACACACGCACACACACACACACACACAACGCACGCACGCACGCACGCACGCACACCACCAGCCACGGCGCGCGCGCGCCGCACACACGCACACACACACGCACGCACACACGCATACACACACACAAGGAAGGAGCTACAGAAAGGGGGTAGGGTTGAGAAAATATTGAGGAGTCAGTCGCAACGCACAGTGCCATTGCAATCGTTGCGTCTCCGATCCATTTTCTCGGAAGTGGAAATAACGTTCTTCACCCTTCATTATTGTTGTGTCATTGCTGCTTCTTTTGTATTTGTATTTGTATTTGTATTTGTAATAACCAGCCTGCATGGACCACGAGTCCGCAGTATTGAATGAATAAATAAAAAATCCCTCTTTCAACCCCCCTCCCCCACCTCATTTCTGGCACACCCCCTTTTTGTGAAGACCCATGATACCGTGTCGTGAACATCGTATTCCGGAGACAAAGAAAATTAGCGAGGTCAAGTGCAATAAAGACTAGACATTTAATTCAATAAGACAAATATAATGAAATCGCTTTAACAAGTAGACACGGAGGCACATAATAGTCGGAATATTTTTAAATGTCGCTTTTTTTTTTTTGCATAAACGATAGGAACCTTTATTGGTACATCGCGTTGACGGCGCAAAGGCCGTAAACAATCACGCTATTCGCTCATTCGTTCACCTCGCGGAATGCGGCTGTTCAAACTCTCGAGCGGTTAACAACATCCGATTTCGCGTCACCTTGGAAGTATTTGCGTCTGAGGTCGCCCCGAACGCGCCTCCACAAATTCCAACGTTAAAAATAAAACGTGAGGATATATCATAGCGTCGATCAGGCACATCGAGCCAACTCCTGACGTGAAGACACGTACGCCTGGTTAGGACCTTGAAGAACAAGGCTCCCTGCGTCGCTGACAGAAAAGGTTACATCATTCGCTTGTTCATTTGCAGACGACGAAAAAAAAAACAAATAATAAACAACGAAAGGACACTAGATCATTATGATGACCTATATCTGCACGATAATGAAGTTCACATCTTTCTCGGACAAGCAAAAGGCAGCTTGCGCCAAACAGCGTCGAATAATCCGCCTGGAACTAATTCCGTAAGCAAGAACATTGGCTCCGGGCAAGAACGCACAGTGCCATTGCAATCGTTGCGTCTCCGATACATTTTCTCGGTTACTCATTACAATACCGACGAAGGTCAATCAACGAGTCTGCAACGCCTCCTTGAGCTCTGTTTTTGTTTTTTCAGCCAACGTTCTTGCGTTTCGCGGGTCACTTTGATCTGCGTTCTCTCAAACATAGATGCGACGTGTCACGCCCACCAAGGGCACTTTTGCTGTTTCTCGCGTCAAGGCAACTTTCTTGCACATACGAAAGGGTGGCGAATTCTTCGTTCTTTCGTTACGAATCTGCATCCGAGATCACGTCCATGGCCATGCAGATAGCGCAGGCCTTGTTCAGTTTTGCTGTTCATGCACATCAACCTCCTCCCCTCCTTTTTCTCCTCGCTCTCATTCACACCTTTTCTTGCTCTCTCTCGCTCTCTCTCCGCTATTAACAATTTGGCAAATTACCCCGGAGCTTATATAACACATTTCCTATCGAGTTCGTTATCATCAACTCCCGGGTGCGACCGTGTCCCTGGTCCCCAGTGACCATGTTTTCTCTCTTTCTTCTCAGCCCGACCTCACGCTTGAGGACTCGTTTTCCACGTAACGAGACGTCCAAGTGGAAGTGTCGAGTGATTCGCAATCTGCTTTGGCGAGGGAGGTTGTTCGATCGATAGACGAGAGTGAAATGCACGGAAGGGCACGCGCGCGGGCGCCGATTCAAGGAACTCGCAGCGCGTTAAACGCGTCCATGCACTGCTGCTTTTCGGCGTTTTGACGGTCACGTCCCGCCAAGGCGCCAATGCACGCATGCCGAAGCTCGAAGGGCGACCGACTGATCTTCGCTCGTCGCACCGACGACCTCTCTGCGTTCTCTCTTCAGGGGCAAGCGCTGACGCGATGCTTATTCCGTGGTTGAATCTGAAAACTAGAGCGCCGTTTATGTCAACGCCTTTCTATTCTCCATTGGGATGAAGGACATGAAAAGCACGATAGCTTGTGGCACGCAGTCCGGGATCTCAACGGGCGCTTTGAGAAGAAAGTGTTGAGATCGGAGATGGGTCTTGAAGACGTTGCTGTTGATGATCTCATGGATGGGCGTATATACGACCGATACTCGCTTTGCATAGCAAATGTATACTACAGCCTTCACTCGTGGCCTCGGAATTGGTTCGAGGAAGCAGTTAAAGTCGTGTGACCAGTTTTGAATTTCGAGATTATGCTGCCAGTACTTTCAGCGTTCAATCGGCGAAGGTTGATAACGTGGCTTAACTAACCTGCAGTCACGGCGTGATTGATAACTTTTGCACGGCAGAGCCAGATACGAACGCAGGGTTTTTCCTTGAGCCCAGAGGTACGTGTGTGCCAAATCTCAGTGGCCGTTGCCTTGGAAGCGCGGACTGTGTACGCTTTATGGCTATGGTAATGTGATGCCATATACAAGGATAGAGAGGGAAAGACCGCGGGAGGTTAGCCAGTGCGAATACCGCTCGTTATGGTAAGGATATAAATGAAAAACAAACAAGAGAACGAGCAGGCTGGAAGATGCAGAAAGGAAATAAAATAAAGTAACATAAAAAACAGGAGCGAAAACAAATACTGTACATAAATGTGATGCAGCGCGCCAGAACTCTACGTCGAATTCCACGCACATCAAACTGCACCAAAACTTAAACGCACTTTCCATCTTGCGAAATATAATTTTTTTTAATTTTTTATTTATTTATTCAAGTAACCTAAGGGCCCACTAGGGGTATTACATAGGGGGGCAAACATAAACAGAACACAATTTATACAGAGAATGGATAATTGCAGGTTAATACAATGCTATAGTACAGAAATTCGTAACAAGGCAAGCAATACAAGAGTAAACATCAGATGGATGGTGGAACTTTATTAAATATAGTCCTGAGAGACGCGACTAGCGCGCAGTGGGCTTCTCCCACGTTGGGACGGGCAGGCTTAGCCTGACCGCCGCATCGTGGGCTCTCTGGACGGCCCAAAGCTGATCCCCCTTGTTGGGGCTTCTGATGGCGGAGCTCCACTTGGCTGGGTCGGCTTGTTCACTGCCCAGTAACGAGGGGCATCGCCAGAGCATATGCTCTAAGTTATCTATTTCCCCACAAAGGGGACACGAGCTGCTTGTGTAAGTATCCGGGTAAATTTTGTGAAATAAGGCCAGATTTGGATATGAATCAGTCTGCAGGAGTCTAAGCGTCATGGCCTGGGTTCTGTGTACTTTTCTGTGAGGAGGGGGGTAGACCCTCCTGCCTAGGTAGAAGTGCTGCGTAATTTCATTGTATGTGGTGGGCTGATCTCTATTGTCCAACGTCGTGGGCTGGGGAGAACCTCTGTGGGCATCAGATACAGCATAATTATTAATGAAAGTCACAGGGTTCCAAATAGGTTAGCAATGCTGAACTAAACAAAGAAGGCTCAGTAATTGTAGCAATCCTGGAAGGTAATTAATTCCATTCCTTTCAGCACCTTAGATAATACAACAAGCTTTCAGCACCTTAGATAATAGCAGCAATCAGACCACTTTCCTACAACTTTCGTTTCCAGAAATTCCCTTAGCGATCTATTTTCGTAATACACTTTTCCCGAATCGCTCCCTTCATTGAAATAAAACGAAAGTGACACAACACACAAACTAAGTACACACTTTAGCAGTTTAACAGAGGCTGAAGTATGCAGGCTATATATATATATATATATATATATATATATATATATATATAGGAAAAGCCTTAGCTACGTTATAGTGATTACGCACTGCACCCCGTTGTAAGCCACGTCAAGGCGTAGCAACGACAAGGTAAGAAGACGAAGCAAGAACAAATGCTATCGGTAGATATTCAAGCAGACAAATAAAAAGCCGAAGCTTCCCTCGACGCACGTGCCTTGATCACGTCGGTGAGCTAACCTTTCGTCATATAGGGCTCCGTGTTTCGGAGTTTATTAAAGACGATAGTCTTTCTTGGGATACTTAAACGGAGAAATTTTGGTCTGTCTGTCTTTCTGTTAGTCGGCACGTCACTCGATTCAGCCACTCGGCCAAAGTTGAACCACTTGCCCAAGGGCCAGCCATCTTGAACGGCTTACTAGGTTCATACTTGTGTACATTGTCGATCAAAAAGCAAACATTACGCATATCTGAGGCGCAACATCACTAGGTAAGTATTAGGTGGTGCGTTCCTCTAATAGAAAATGCATACATACGTAATTCTAAAGACCCTAGTTTCTTAAGCTGCGCTGAAAATGCGACTGCGCTGAAACTTGCCTTCCTCTGTGCCCTCTGCACGAGCTCATTGTTGTGTTTCGGTTTCGGCTTCGGTTCTGTATTGCACTGTACGAATGCCATGGGGCGCCGCTCTGGCATTCCTGTTTTACGCAGGCGACGTGTAAATAAAAGAATGTGTGAAGACTACTCGTTGAGTGCGGACATTTCTTCTGCTTCAGCGCTTCGCGCAAAACCGCGTGTTCGGGCTGGCTGGCGTCCCCGCCTGTCGCGTTGGTCACCGCCGGTCTTCGCCTGCTGCTGCGCCAGGACTACCAGCCCGCAATACAGCATTCATGTTTCCCGACGTATTGCCAGATGGCGTCCATATCTCACGCAGTGCCTCTTCTATCGTCTTTAGAGGACATTTGCAGCGAAGCACGCAGATACGCGGCCAATTATTTTTCTTGAAATTCGAATGGTGTTTTCCGGAGTTTTATTTTCTTTTTTTGGGGGGGGGGCGAAAATTCGGCGTTAATGGGAGTTTATTCCTCGATTCCTCGTAAATCGCCAATTTTCCGAAATTTGGAGTTTAATTTTGAATTATTCTGAATACTCCAATATTAAATGCTATATCTGAACACGAAAACGTCAGAACACAGGAAGCGTATTTTAATTTTCTTTAAGGTTTAAACACGCAAACACATATACACACAAGCATAAATACTTGAACACAAAGCACCTACGATTGTGTGTATTACAACCATAAAGCTTGTTGTAATAGACGCAGGTATACTTCACTAGCTTCGAGAAAAACCTAGACGCCTAAACATCACCACCAGCAGAATGAAGCACAAGAAAAGAGTGCGGTGCTTAGGCGTCCGGGTTTTTCTCGAAGTTACGCACGAAAAAGCCCAGCAACAAGTTATGCTTAGATATTTTACATAGTAGCTGTCACTGATGGAATCCGCGGCTCCTTTCGATTGATGATTGTCAGCTTTGAATATGAGCGGAACATAGCTACGTCGGCTAAGGCCTTTCCAACCTTCTGGATGGCGGTTTGTATCAACATGCCAACTGCACTAACTATTTGCACGTCTATCATGAGGGTCCTACGTCCAGGATACTCGTCGTGTAGATTGCAAGCACCACTACTGCCGGAGGTCCGCGGAGTTCCGGCGAAACGTCGACGGTGACGGAAATGGGGCGGTCTTTCATCGAAGAGCTTATCGTCGCAATGTCTATCGCGCTGACCTCATGTAGATATTTTCGATTCAGTTGATCACTACTTGGCATCGTGCGTGCCGCTGCACACTTGCTTCGAAAGAGGCTGCCAAAAGGCCCATCAGCCTGGCACAGTGGAATCCCAGCATGACAGAGTGCACGGCTAAACTGGCGCGTGAGGCAAAGTTTAAATCGGCCAAACCAGCCGGTCTGAACATGCTTCGATAAAGAACGAAACAGGGTCATATTGGCCGTTAAAACTGGAGTTTATCGGATAAATTCGAATTGTCAAAAATTTTACCGGCGAGTGTTTATCGGATTTTTTCAGATTTATCCCAAAGCACATAACGCTAGTTATATATCACGGGAAAGAGAGAGCAGATAGCGTTGCATAAGGACAGAGAAAATAAACAGATGGCTGCAGAAAAAAAAAGAACTTTCTGTTTTTTACAACAGGCTATATATTTTATCGGTGAAGCTGCTGCAAGTGAGGGCCACAAAAATATGGAATTAGCCACAATTTATAACACTAAATTGCGTATTACCGATGGAGGAAGGTTACATTTCGATAACATGACCCAGAAAGCAAAGAAATAGGGACAGAGAAACGCCCAAGAACGCACCGCCGACTGCCGTATCTAAACCACTAGGTTGCACAAACAATAAAAGAATTTGCTTTAAAACGACCGATTCAAATTAAAATTCGGCAGATCACACGCGTTGTGGAAATCGGTTTCATGCGAAGCAGTCAGCGAGTACTTCTATCCTGTACTTCATGGCTTTGAGCGAAGCGTTAGGAGGTGGATCGACGTGTTTACATATGTAACGCTTATCACGTTGTTATAAAAGCGGGCAGCCAACACTGCAACCACAAATGAAGTTGCCCCGGCATGACGCTTCTCTATAGGGTATTAGTTTTGCGGCACAGGCGTGGCTCTGTGGTAGAACACTTGATTGCCATGCAGAATGCCTGGGCTCGATTCCGGCTCGAACTGCGAATTTTGTTTGCTTCCATGAGGATTTTTAGGATTTTCTGCGACACGGCCGGGCTCTAAAGCTGCCGCGTTAAGGTTTCTAAAGTATTACAGCGGAGCTGTTATGGTCGAGGTTTGCCGTGTGTCGTAGATGGAAAATTATCATCATCACGAACCTGTACCCGCTCAATGACCACCCAAGCCTTCTGTACAGGTGGTTAACAAGGGAAGCCGCAACGTGCCCACCTGCTCCGCTATGCCTTGCGCGACTTGGTGCAAGATGCGCTAATTTTATGCTCACTGTCCTGGTACAGACTGTGAATCACCTGCGGCGCATACCCGCATACCACGGGCCGTGGTATGCGGGTTCTCTACTGGTGGAAAGGGTTTCATGACTTACACGACAGGATATTTACGTTATTAACGCGATCTCGACTGCTGACCCGAAGGTCGCGGGATCGAATCCCGGCCGCGGCGGCTGCATTTGCGATGGAGGCGAAAATGTTTGAGGCCCGTGTACTTAGATTTCGGTGCACGTTAAAGAACCCCAGGTGGTCGAAATTTCCGGAGCCCTTCACTATACGGCGTCCCTCATAATCATATCGTGGTTTTGGGACGTTAAACCAGATATTATCATTAACGCGACAGCGTTAAAGAGCCCGTGGTGTCGGCGTCGTTGGTTGTGAACGAAAGATCATCATTTTCCGTGACCGAACATCAGTCGAGTTGAATTGACAGTACATACCTTACATTAATTGCACAAACGATACAGCAATGAGGAAAACAGCAATGAACAGCATGTTACAAGCTTAGCGCAAGGAAAAGGAATAAAAAGAAACTATGGATAGATTAGACATTTTATTGCACTAGAGACAAGGCTCGGCAAATACTGACGAATCATGAATAGCATAAAATAAGGCAAGTAAACGACATACTGAGAAGTGAAACAGATTGTCATTGCACAACGCAGCGAGCCTGCATGCCGATAATAACTAAGAAGTATTGTTTGAAACCTTAGCGATAAAAGCTTCGAGTGATGTGCATTCGACAGCATCGTTAGGCAAACTATTCCAATCTTGGAATGATGATTTATTTCCAAAAAATGCTACGTTATTGCCCATTAAATATTTAAAAAGGTTGTTGGAAGACCACCTTAAAAACGTACGGAAAATTCAGTAATAGCCGCAGATGCTTCTGTTACTGATGAGAAGGCAGGCGTCGGGATTAATCGCAGCACTAAATGGTC